>NC_079209.1:22111147-22369344 GCF_026745355.1 Beta vulgaris subsp. vulgaris
TTCTTCTTAACTGCCCAATTCATGGGGACAATTTATTGAGAATTGCAAGCATAGATAGACACATGTTATTTTTACTTCATTTTGATGAAATAAAAATTAATTGTTTAAAACAATCAAATAATTAACAACGCCTTTAGGAAAATTACTATTAGAAGTAATTTCATAAATATTCATATTATAATTTATCTATTTGTAGATAAATTATTGATTACATTTTAATTAATAAATACATTCATAGATAACATTTGAAAATGTTCCCTACATACAATTCCTACCATGGCTTGATATTCCCCAGCCTCTAATTCTCGCCTCACAACACTCCTCGTGACTCTAAAATAGTGGCCATCTTCATGGGAGTAGTTGAATCTGGCTTTGAAGATAAGCATAGGGTAATTGTTGTCTCAAGCGTACCTTCTATTAATCAAGGCTAGATACATCCATGAGAAGAAATTTTCTTGTGTCCATAGTTCCCAGAGTTGACATATACACTTGAAGTGCATTGTCCTCCCCTCAGCTTCATCTTGGCTCTTTTTCCACTCTCACTTTGACACAAGATTGGGTGCAGGAGAGAATTAGGCATTTTGCATATGCCCAGTTCATAGTTTGTGGCCTTGCGAAATTCAAAGTAACAGTTACCTCTCTTCCCATTTTTTACAGACTGTTAGCAGTTGATCTTGTGATCTTTCTGCTAGCCTTGGCCATATATGATAGAGTTATTATGGTCCCGCTTCAGGGTGTTGATTATGGTTTGACTCACGACGGAATAGAGCTATCATGGTCCCGCTCCAGGGTGTTGATAGTGTGTAGAGCTATTATGGTGGGCTCACGATTGGATATAGCGCTAATAGTGCGTAGAACTATTATGTTCCGTCTCACGACGGGATAGAACTATCGTGGTCGTGCTCCAGGGTATTAATGATGTAGTGCAGACCTAATGCTGGATTTGCCCGTTGTGTTGGTTTGTAATGGTCTGCAGACCTGACAGTTGTCTCTTGGCTATGAAGCCTCCAAGCATATTGTAGAGGCTTGTGCGCACGACACAGAAGTCTGCGCTTGGCACAACGTTGTCGGTCCGCTGGACGCACCATATATATAGGGCTTGTCTTCTGTTGTTAAATCGTAATGATCCGCAATCCTTGATGAAATGTTCAATGGTGAGTACATGTAAATCCAAAGAAAACACAGAATTTACAGACAAATAATTAGGGGACATGCATGCATCCGTGATGTGGGTCCTAGTGTATGGATAGGAACAGACTTGATGTAACGGCCTTGAAAATTAAAAGAGTTTATTTAACGCGAATTGTAATTATTTATTATATATTCTTATTTCATTTGGGTGGAGATATGGATTTTAACGTTTATCATTACTAAAGATTTAAGATTTCGATTATTTTATTTGCGTTGATATTAAATTTTATTTATGCGTAGTAAATAATATATTTATACATGTGTAACTGTAAATTATTTTCATTAGCTTGATCATTTTGTTAAATATTTGGAATTAATATGACTGATTTTGTGCTTAATTAGTTATATTTGTATGTTATATTATAATATTTGAAAACTATTTACTGATTTAAGTTTCTTAGGTTATAGTGTTATTTCTATTTCATGTTTCAATGAAACAAGTCTATTTGGATTAATTTCTAGTGCAAATGAGAGGAAATCTCCTTTTGTGATTGTTAAGATTCTTTTTACTAATTTAGAGATGGAACGAATCTTCAGACCCCAATGGAACAGAGTGCTTTATCACTCGCTATGGACCAGGGGTGGATTTTCACCCCTTCATAGTTTGTTGAAGTTTACAGGTCAACTTTCTTTTTTTGGCAGCCATCCATTCAAAGTGGGCACGATTTTCATTCTCTCGAACGACCATGAAGTTATTCTTCATTACAAATTTTCTACTGTAAACATGGATTCTATCGATGTAACTCATTTTTCGCTTTAATGCATTTTGAATACTATTACGGAATGGGATTGAATCCCATATGGAATCGAGTGCTTAGACACTCGCTTAAGAACAAGGGTGTTATTTCACCCCCTAATCGTGTGCTACTTGGATGAGGATTGTTAAGCCAGCTGTTTACCCCATGGATTACAGATCAAAGGAAAAAAAAATTCTAGCCCTAGAGAAGTAGGCAGCCCTCGCGGGGGACTGTGATGCATTGCATTTTAATAGGAAGATAATCCCCCCTGTGACCCCTAGCTTCCCCCCTTGACCCCCTAAGGGGGGACCGAAAGAACCATTGTTGTCCATCATTTTTATAACTCACTCGCCTTTTTTTATTTACTTGAAGGCTTATGTGCTCTCATTTTTTATCTCTTTTATTGATCGAGTTACCCAATGCTTATGGTATCGAGTGCTCTCTCAATCGCAAATGTATATTTACCTAAGTGAACAGGCTCTTGAAACCCTATTGAACCGAGTGCTTGACACTCGCTTCTGCACAGGGGTGGTCATACACCCCTGACTCGTTTTCTTTCTTTGTCAGGCCTATTTTCTCATCTCAGAATTGACACAAAGAGAGGAAGAAAGGTAATGAGGCCATTTTTTGGGCCTATGTACGAAAAAGTTTATTATAAGCCTACTATTGACCAGGCTCTTGAAGCCTTATCGAACTGAGTGCTTGACACTCGCTTATGCATAGGGGTGGCTCTATACCCCCTCACTTGTTTTCTTTCTGTGGCAGGCCTGTTTTCTCATCTCAAAATTGAAACCAGCATAGTAAGAAAGCTAATGAGGCCATTTTTTTGGCCTATGTACGAACAAGTTTATTATAAACCTACCAAACGAAATCTTCTCACAATTTCGTTTATTATATGAAAATTTTATGTTGGAATATCGAAGGGGGGTAAAAACCCTAAGCTTGGAGTGAGAAACTCTATCTAAAGAACAAATATAATCCGGATATTATGTTCGTCATTGAAACCTTAACTAATAAAAATAATAGCCATCGAATTCTCAAAGCTCTTCACTTTCACAATAAGTTAGTTGTTGACCCAATTCACCACGTGGGTAGAATGTGGGTGTGTTGCAATAACTCCAATATTATAGTTCAAAATCACTTCTCTCATATTCGTTTGGTTCATCTCGACGTTCTTTACAAACCACAAAATAAAATGTATTCCGTCTTGGGCACATTTTGCCCGGCGAAAAATGTTGAAAAGAATACGTTCTAGACTTATTTGAATAACTACGTTACTACTCTTGCCTTCCCCTGGCTTATGCTTGGGGATTTTAATGAGATGCTCTATCCAAAGGACAAAATAGGTGGATGCCCTCTAAAACAGAACCAACTTCACCGACTCCCCCTCCTCTCTACTAATTCTCAAGCAGTAGACATTCCTTGTTTACAAAAAGCCTTCTCGTGGAGAGGCAACCATATAACAACGAGATCATTTACGAACGTCTAGACAAGGTCATCTGTCATAAAGCTTCCTTCGACTGCTTCGACAATAGCACTGTCTTCTATGGTAACTTCACAGTTTCCGACCATGCACCCATCATCTTCTCCATCAACGATGGGGAAATCCCTAAACCGCCTCCATTTCGATTTCAAAATTTTTTGACGATCGACAATGAGTCACATATTATTGTTAAGAAAAATTGGGATGTTCCAATAATAGGCTCGCATTTCTATCGTATTCAGCAAAAGCTTAAGCGCATTAAAACTGAACTTAAATCTTGGGCTAAAACAAAATACAAGCACACGTCAAATAAACTACTCCACAATGACGCAAAAATAAAGGAATTACAACAAAAACTATAGCTACAACCGTATAACCAAATCCTAATTAAACATATTAATCGTCTCATTTTTCAAAGATAAAAACTTCTGCTTTTTAACCAAAAAGCTTGGGGTCATAATGCAAGGAAAACTTGGCTCACCCAGGGGGATCGCAACTCTAGATTCTTCCATGATAGAATGAAAAAAACAATGGCCCACTTGACTATTTTCAGATTAAAAAATGATCTTGGCCAATGGAATGACTCTCATGACGATCTTACTTCTCTTCTTTCAGATTCTTTTAAAAAACGATTTAAATCTTCTCACTCCATGAATAGACAGATTGATCTGAACTTTATCATTTCGTGTCCCAACAAGACTTCGATAAACTCATTGCTCCAAACTCTACCGAAGAAATCAAAATTGCTATCTTTGATATTAAATCCGTTAAATGACTTATGCTCCGATGGATTTGGTGCTAAATTATACCAAGCTTACTGGGCCATCATACAAAGAGAAGTAACAATTGCTATTCAAAGCTTCTTATTCCATTGGAAACTCCCTCATTCACTAAATCATACTCTGATCACTCTTATTCCCAAAAAAGAGGCTCTCGAAACCCTGGATCATTTTTGTCCGATTAGCCTAATCAAAAGTATTTATAAAGCAATATCAATATTTTTGGTCAATCGGTTCCGACCAATTTTGCAAAGAGGAATAATCCCCCTACAAAATGCTTTGACTCAAGATCTCTCTAATCATGATAATCTCTTAATAGCTCAAGAAGCTCTCAATACATTCCATAAATCTCACATAAAACTGGTTGGCGTGCACTAAAATTGGACATGGAGAAAGCTTATGGAAGAATTGAATGGGATTTCCTTTGGGACACTCTTCGTGCTTTTGGTTTTCCCACCATCTGGATCTCATGGACAAAAGAATGTGTCACAAATGTTTCCTACTCAATCAAAGTTAATGGCCAAGCTTCACACTGGTTTCGCCCCTCCAGGAGCCTTTGTCAGGGTGACCCCCTATCGGCCTACCTGTTCATTCTCTGCATGGAAGTGCTAATAAGGAAATTGACTATCCAAAGTCAAGTCCCCAAATCAGGCATTGGCTTTAAACTCCTTCCAAGAACTGCTAATATTCCCTGTCTCCTTTTTGCGGATGATAACCTACTCTTTTGCAAAGCTACTTCGTTAGCTTGCGCCAATCTAAAAAGAGCACTCGATGACTTCTGCAATATCTCGGGTCAATTAATTAATTTCCACAAATCATCGATCAACTTCTCCAAAAAGGTCAACCAGCCTCGTAAAGTGGCGTTAGCCACCCATTTTAACATGCTCCCTAATTCGTCCATGGGCAGATATCTTGGAATTTTCTTCAGGTCACACCATTCTTCTAAAGCAAGCCTCACCCATATTGTCCAAAAAATAGAGCAAATAATTAATTTGTGGTAATCTGACTTCCTCTCCAAAGCAGGGAGATTAACTATGATCCAGACCAACCTCGAGGCCCTACCGGCATATACATGCGCCTCCACTATGTTGACACCTACCATTACTACCTCTATTGATTCTCCTCATATGAAGTTTTTATGGCGTCAAAATAAGGAAAGAAATGCAACCCCACTAATTGCTTGCGATAAAATATGCAGATCGAAATCCCAAGGGGGTTTAGGCCTTAGAAAAACTCTACCAATAAATAAAGCCTTTTATTGCAAAACCTTAGTTGGAAAATTCTCACTGAACCTAATAATTTTTGGGCTAAACTCATTTCCGACAAATATCTTCAAAATCAATCGTTTTTTAACTACAAACCTAAGCCAAATGACTCACTCATTTGGATTTTTTTTTTATCGCAACGACCATTACTCCATAAAGGCATTCGTTGGAAAATAGAAGATGGTTCTCAAACTCTTTTTTGGCTCCATAACTGGTGCTTAGAGGAAAAATTAATGGCCATCATAAAATTAAATGAAAATCAGGTTGATATTAATATGCTATTAAAAGATTTCATTTTACCAGATAAATCTTGGGATCTTCTCAAATTAATAACTCTCCTCCCCGATAACATCATCAAATGCATTAAAGATATTCCGTTACCGTCTGCCTTCCTCTCTGATGAACCTATTCGGGGTCTTAGTCCTTCAGGACTATTCACAGTTAAGTCCGCTACTTGGCTGACTCATAACCTCCGATCCCACCCAGCAGGGAAAATGTCCCCATTGTTGGATTTGGAATCTCGATATCCCGCCAAAGCTAAAGATTTTTTAATGGCAGATCTGCATAATAGTCTTGGGGTTGCAACCGTTGCAAAACGAAATATCATCTCTTTTAGTCATTGCGCTCTTTGTGCCACCCAGGAGGAATCCATAGATCACATTTGGACATTGTCCCAAGCTTCTCCCCCTTTGACAGCTTAAAGAACTTATTGATTGGTTGCCCCATTCCTTTTCTAATGCCATTTTATTAGATACTTTTTCTAATATTAAAAAAAATAAAAGCTACATTTCTAACAAAGCATGGATTATGTACTAGGGTGCACAATGCTCATTGTGCACCCAAAAAGAACATACCATTTATATAAAAGAATACAAACTTTTTTTCAACAACTTCTACTTAAAAAAAGAACACACGACTTAAAATTAATGAACATGTAAATTTTTATTTGTAAAGAACGAAGGTTATAATGAAAAGAACATATAGTAAATGAACATCTACACTTAAGGTAAAAGAACACTAGTATTTTTTGTACGCTATGCGTGTGTGTCATATTAACATTCTTTTTCTCAATTAGTTATTCATCAGTGCTACAAAAAAATGATTGGAACAAATATTTGTAACGATTTTTATTTTTTTCAATATATCTTCTTAAATCAATGTTCTGTTATTTTTTGTAGTTTCTTGTTTATCATTATTCAAATCTCTATTATATAAGTGAAGGAAATACAAAGCATAAAAGCTTGTGCTCAAATAAAGTGGAAGTATTTGTATATCAAATTCAATTGTTGAATATTAATAAAGTGGAAGAGTTTGATTTATATGATAGAGATTACCGAATAATAAACAACAATTAGGTTATAAAATATTATCATTGTAATTTGAACATGAAATTCAAGTTTTATTTTTTTTACGGATTGTTTCAATCAAGTTATACTGCCAATTTAATTCTTGATCAGAAAATTTCACACACATTTAAGAAGAGAAAATTATTCTCCTTAATTTAATATCCAATTGAAATTTGAAATTCAATTCCATTATTAACTTATTCAATATCTATGGCAAGTAGGAAGAAGAAAAAACTATTTAATGTTATATGGCAATTTAAATCATTAAGGGTATATTAGACTTTTTATGAGGGGACACCATCTTCCTCCTCCATTCACTTATTTAATAAAGATATACGTTTTAAATTTAAATTTGAAAAAGGAATCTTTAGTTGCAAAATTTAAGGAAGTAGTTCTCTATTATATAAATGAAGAGTGGAGGAAGATGGTGTCCTCTTATAATATATCGGATATACACTTAATGAATTTAAATTGCCATATATATAAAATAATATTTTCTTTTTCCTACTTGTCATATATATTGAACAAGTTAATGATGGAATTAAATTTGAAATATCAATTAACTATGAAATTAAGGAGAATGATTTCCTCTTCTTACGTATGTGTGAAAAACTCTGATAAACAATTCAATTGACAATATAACTTCATTGACACAAACAAGAAAGAATAAATATATAATTTTCATATTAATAATTATACTTATAATATTTAAAACTAAATGTTGATTGTTATTTAGTAATCTCTAATTCTCTATTATATAAATCAAACTCTTCCACTTTTTTATATTCAATGATTGGACCATTGAACCTGATATACAAATTCTTCCACTTTATTTGATCATAAATTTTCTTCTATTTTACATTTCCTTCTCTTGATACTATATTTGAATAATGATGAACAAATAACTAAGAAAACCAACGAAATATCTATCTAAATAAACATATTAGAACATTAAAATTAATTCTAAATGTCTGTTGGAATAAAAAAATTGTAACACTGATGAATAACTAACTGAAAAAAAGAACGTTAATATGACATGCACGCATAGCGTGCAAAAAATGCTAGTAACAATATAGTAAATGAGCAACTCAGGTTTTCTCTCTTTCATTTTTTTTTCCTTATTTTTAATCCCAATACACTACCATTGAATTCAAAATAACCAAATTCAAAAGCTTCCCACCAAACAAATTGGGCTAGGGCTAGAACATGCAACCTTGCATGACACAATATTTATACCTCATAATACAAATTTAAATTTTACATACAACTAGACTTTTGATTCGTGCCATAAGCGGGTTAAAAGCCTTAATGATAGAGTAATTTTTTATGTTCAAGAGAAATATAATGATATTTGTAAAAAGAAGTAATTAAATAATACAAATAATTTATCAAAAATAGATATTGTGGAAAGATGTTATATGATTAGTAGTTAAGTACTATCAATTACTTATTAATGTATGATTCCTATTTAGTACTACTGTTTCGGGTAAAAACTTGTAATATGATATTTGTGGAGTCGTCTCGAGCTGTGCCCCCGTCCATTTCGAGCAAGTCTTGTTTGGTAGGCCATAATCATGCAAAATAAGGAAACCTGCCCCGGGGGTGCCCCGGGAACGCCCCTCTGACGCTCAAGTCAGTAAATAACTTTGTGGAGGGAGAAAGCAGTGAGAGAAGTTCTCAAGTGATAGATATTAGATACCTGGGTTATGGGGATACGTTCCCTACTTATAGAGAGTTGTTCCAGATGAAAACTGCAATTTGTATTGCCAACAAGGGTATTTTCGTCCCTTTAGTAATTTTGAGCCTAGCAAGGCTATAAGCTATTATATATGTCAGGCTTAATTCCCGGTGAGGGTATTTTTAGTTTTTACCTTGTCACATGTTATTGGGCTCGCCATATTTTTGGGCCCAAACATCTACTATTTTTTTGGTGCAATTTAGTACTACCACTGTGTTTACAACATAAAAAAATTATGTTCGTTGTTAAATTCTTAATAATATACTTCACATTCAAAGAGTTAATTAGTTAATTGTTGATTTCTAAATGAATTTATTCGGCTTTATATATAATAATTTGATAAGATAATTAAATTTCAATTAGTTTCAGTAGTACATTGCGCAAATTTGAAAAGTAATTCATATAAATCGAGCCATACAATATCTGTGCAGTGAAGAATCTCCTGAACTTGGACCTTTCACACATGAAGTCAGATTTAGCATACTCTTATATTTAGTTTATTGCTACAGAAGTCAGAAGACAAGCTTCTAGATTCATACTCCGCAGTGAATTCCACAGTTTAATGTGTAAGTTCATGATGCCATAGCTAAAGGCAATCATTTTGAATTTGACTTATGAAAGCCTGAAAGGACCCAATTGTAAATTTATATTTTAGTGGAGTAGATGGTGAATTGCTGATGATTGTCGACTACTTGGAATTTTAGAAAATAAACCCCTTCTTGTTACGGTTACATTTCATCACCTCGTTAATTTCTCTCATTTCTTTTCCCTTTAGTTTATTTCCCCAAAAATACGATCTCCAGTTATGATAGGCATTGATCGGCTCTAATGAGACTAGACCTAGTCCCGTAAAATTTAATATGGCTCCATTTTCACATGGTAGTGGACTAGTGGGTCAATCAGGTTTCCATTCCAAAATGAATCTTAAGTGTATTTATGTGTTTTCTTATTTTTTTCTCTCGCGTTTTTTTTTTAAATATCCGCTTATATGGATCATTAAAGTTATATTGTAGTATTAACTTGAATTCATATATAACCGAGGGAAGTTGACAAAAATGTCAATTAATGATATTAGTTGGGGTTCGATCTTCTATACTAGGAATGACAAGTGTGGATCTTCAGATCAAGATAATGGGTGATTGATTAAAGGAATTCAATTCACTTCAAGTTAATGTGATGTTATTAGAAGTGATCACATTTCAAAAATGCATCTTGTGTGACGCCCTCAAATTTGATTTTGAGTAAGTTTCGACATCCACGTATTTTGAGATTCATCCTCTTATGGAGAAAGTCAAGACACCCTTTTAGCAAGGTCAGCTGGGAGACCTGCACAAGACGAGAGTTAGACTACCCTGAGGGTTGATCCGGGATCTCCCCTCCGATGATCAAGTCAGTTGATATGTTGGGATTTGTGAAGTGGGTTGTCTAGAATTCCTTACCTCAATAAATGGGGATCTCCCTAGTATTTATATGTGTTGAAATGTTTGAAGAATGTCTCTGCCATGTTGGCACATAATTTAAGGATGGTGGGTCCCATTGGGGGACTTCCCGCTGGTAGCAAGTTCTGGAGCCTTGGAGCATGTAGTGGCCCATCAGGCCATATTGGGCCCAAACATTAGCCCCACGCAAAATATGTGGGAGGGACCACCGTTGATGCCACGTGTTCCGCGGAAATTACTCGGCCGCCCTTCAGGACCAGGTTGTTGCATGTTTCGTGGGGTGGAAAAGCCCTGGCTCGAGGCCACCTAGGGGTCAACGAGCTCCAGGTAACTCGAGGGAGTCAAGAGACCTCTCTCTCGAGGTTACCCAGGGGCCAATGAGCCCCCGATAACTCGAGGGAGTCAAGAGACCTCGCTCGAGGTTACCCAGGGGCCAATGAACCCCAGGTAACTCGAGGAATCTCAGAGACCTCGCTCGAGGTTACCCAGGGGCCAATGAGCCCCAGGTAACTCGAGGGAGTCAAGACACTCCGTTCGAGGTTACCCAGGGGCCAATGAGCCCCAGGTAACTCGAGGGAGTCAAGAGACCTCACTCGAGGTTACCCAAGGGCCATTGAGCCCCAGGTAACTCGAGAAAGTTTCAGAGACCTCGATCGAGGTTACCCAGGGGCCAATGAGCCCCAGGTAACTCGAGGAAGTTTCAAAGACCTCGCTCGAGGTTACCTAGAGGCCAATGAGCCCCAGGTAACTCGAGAGAGTCAAGAGACCTCGCTCGAGGTTACCCAAGGGCCAATGAGCCCCAGGTAACTCGAGGAAGTTGTAGAGACCTCGCTCGAGGTTACCCAGGGGTAAATGAGCCCCAGGTAACTCGAGGGAGTCAAGAGACCTCGCTCGAGGTTACCCAAGGTCCAATGAGCCCCAGGTAATTCGAGGAAGTTTTAGAGACCTCGCTCGAGGTTACCCAGGGGCCAATGAGCCCCAGGTAACTCGAGGAAGTTTCACAGACCTCGCTCGAGGTTACCCAGAGGCCAATGAGCCCCATGTAACTCGAGAGAGTCAAGAGACCTCACTCGAGGTTACCCAAGGGCCAATGAGCCCCAGGTAACTCGAGGAAGTTTTAGAGACCTCGCTCGAGGTTACCCAGGGGCCAATGAGCCCCAGGTAACTCGAGGAAGTTCAGAGGACTCGCTTGAGGCTACCCAGGGGTTGATGAGCCTTGGATACTCGAGGAGGCTCTGAGACCTCGCCCGTGGTTACTTGGGAGCCAATATGTCCCAGGCAACTTAGGGAAGCGACCTCGCTCGAGATTACCCGGGGGCCCCTGGTTTACTCGAGGAGCATAACACCGTAGCGCTTGACGGGTGTCCATCTCGACGGCGGCGATGGCCGAGATATCCCCCATTCAATCTGGGTGAGGTGCCTAGAAGTAGGTCTTCGACCTCCATCTGGGCGTGGATTGCCCAGGGAGTTAGAGCTCCTGTGAGGAGAGGTTTTCATGAGGGTACAGTCGCACTCCAACACTGGATTCAGCTAGGTTCCAGTCAAGCCTTGGGGGAGCTAGGGGAGACTGGACCAAGAGGCTGACGTTTATTGGGCTTTTTGATAGGCCCAATGACGTGGCGTCCTGAGGTGGCTCTGAGCCCGTCGGGATAAAAACTGTCCTTTTCAGGCAATCTATATAAACAAAGGCAAGTACTTTATTTTGTCTCATTTGTGCTCTGATCCTTTTTAGATTCCGCCTTTCTTTCCGTACGATCTCGAGAGCCTTGAAGGTCGGTTGCTTCTCTTCAAGTTGAGGACGAACCTCGAGAGTCTTTTTCTAAACAAGGTACGATCTCTCTTCCCTTACTTCTTTCCTTTCTTTCCTAATGGACCTCTTCTGATGGAGCCCCCCATCGATGGACCTGGAGGCACCTCTTCTAGCTCGGGGACCCCACATCCCTTGCTAGAACCATTGTTCGACGGGATCCGGGATTCCTGTGGTGTCCGCGGCTTTCGAGTGGCTGGACCCTATTTAGGTCCTCGATGCCCTACCATACTCGAGCGACGGTGTATCCGTGCTTTCTGATAGGGAGGGAGAGTTGAACAACCCCCCACTATGTTACCATTGCTCGACCCTGGGCCGTTAGGAGTTACTTAGATGATCTTCTCGATAACCAGGTTGTTCGAGTGATGGAAGGGAGCAGTGAGGCTAACTCTCTCACCGCGAGTACGAGCGGTAGAAGTGAGGATGCAGTAGATCTGCCACGAGGGATAGCCCGACCACTTCCACCTACGAGGGCCGTTTATGGACTTTATATCGGAAAATCTCCGGTTCCTCGAGAGCTCTTACTTCATCAAGCACCCTTATGCTCTCTACATACCCGAGCCTATTGAGACTGTCTGCACCCCACCGACGGGTTGCATTGCGTTATATAAGGCACACCTCGAGCTAGGGCTGAGATTTCCATTGGACCCTTTTACAGTCGAGGTGCTGTCCTCTTACGGTCTGGCCCTATGTCAGCTTATGCCCAACAGTGTGGGCTCGATGGTTGGGTTTCTGGCTATCTGCAAGATGATGGATGTTTGACCTTCCTTAATTCTTTGGAGGAACATGATGAAGCTTGTCATCATGTCCGCAACCTCGAATGGAGAAGGTTGGTGGAGCTTCCAGGTTCGTTACCCCTACAAGGTCGTTGGTGCTATGCCCACGAACCAACAATTGTTCCGTACTGAATTCATGTACGTGTATCGAGCCGAGCAGTGGGACTTTCCTTATGTCCCTCTACTCGAGGGTCCTAATTTATGGTTGATAAGATCCGTGCCTCGAATGACAGAGGACGAGGCCAGGGTAGCCATATACTATCAATGTTTTACCGTCATCGAAAGGGGTGACAAGAAGCAAGTTCCTCAGTTCTGGAATCCCGCCGCGGACGACCTGAGCAATGAGCATTTCTTGTCGACGATGGGGTTGAGCCCAGCCTATCCCCAGGGTAGAGACTTTTGTATGCTTAAGGCACTCGACCACCATCCTTTCTTTTAAGGCTGTTCTAACTGTTTGGTGTTATTTTGCAGTTGTAGCTCGCCAAAAGCTAGACGAGGAGATGCAGAAACGACTGACCGCCAACCAGAGGGTCCAGGAGCAGCTCAAGATGAAGCTGTCGAAGGGTGACACCAAAGTCCCTCGAGCCCCAAAGGTAACTTTTGCATATGAGTGATCATGTTTTGCATGCTTATTACTTTCTAACTCCTTATCTTTTTCAGGATCCTTCGAAGAGGCCAAAGGTCCGCCCCCCACCAAGTCTGCCATCGTCACCCCTCAAGGGGAGGTCGATAGGAGAGATGTGGGCACGGAGGACACTCCTCGACCGACAAGGGATACCCCGAAATCTAAGAAGAAGTCGGTCGAAGTAATAGAGCCGGAGGACGTCTCCTTAACTCGAGTGGAAGAGTTCCCTATCTCGAAGAAGAGGAAGGCTTCGGAGTCCGAGGCCGACACTCGGGGCTTTATGCAAAATACCACTCTTGAGAAGGCCGACCTCTTCGACTCGGTGGTCAAGAGATTCATCTCGAAGTCGGACCTGAAGCTCATCCGGGGTCTTACCGAGGAGGAGGAAGTCTAACACCTCCACTCATCCTGGATTGATGTAAGTTAGCTTCTTCTTCTTGGGCTATCGGTTATTCCGTGATATCGCTAACATTATTTTTCTTTCAGCACTCGATTCGTATGGCGGTAATGAGCCATCCACATACCGCCGGCTTTCGCAAGCTTCGAGCGGGGTTGAAGGAGAAAACTGAGTTGGCCGAAGAACGAGCCAAAGAGATCGAGGGGCTCAACAAAGGCTTCGAGGAGGAGAGGGCGCTTTGGGCCCAGAACAAGGCCACATTTGAGTAGAGGATTAAAGACCTAACAAGCCAACGAGACAGTGTCCTGCGAAATCGAGACGAGATCATCGAGGAGTGGAAGACGTCGAAGGCCGGTCTGGAGTTTGCAGCGGACATGGGCCTGGAGGCGTCCGAGGTGGCTGCTCGAGAGGCTATGGAGAGGCTCCACGATGCCTTCAGGAGGGTGTACCCCCAAGCTGACTGGTCTCCGGTCCAGGCGAAATACAATGCCTCAGTTAATGCAGCCTTCCACGAGGGTGGTGATGCCTACCCTGCGCTCGAGGTAGATGATGCCATCGACATCGGCGAGATTTTTGGGGAGGAACCCCAACAGGTCGATGACCCCTTAGCCTCTGGGGCGCCCATTGCTCAAGGGGAGGAGGCCCATGAGGAGAGCTCGAATGATCGAGCGAACTCGAGTGACAGCTCTTCAGAGAGTGGGGACGTCGAGGCGGTGTCTAAGACCTCGGAGAGCGACACCTCGAGCAGTTCTACTTAGCCTCTTGTATTTAGCAGCTCTTTTGCCTTTTGTTTTATCTGTACTTAGTTGTGCCCTGCGAGGCATTTAGGTTGCTGTTTTTTGGTAGAAATGAAGATTCATTTTTAGCCGAGCCCTGAGTGGCTTTTAGGATGTACTTTGCTCTTAATGGAAATGAAGATTCATTTTTTGCTCATCTTCTTGTCCCTTGTTTTTATTCCATTCGATGTTGTACGCCTGTCGAGATTTGAGGGCATTTATGGTAGAACCAAGAGACCAACGAACAATGCGTGCGTGGGGCGCATGAGGCCTTCTTTTGGGCCTTGCCACGTGTGAGCCCATTAGAGGTGGGCAATTAATGCCTTTTTAGGAAATTATAATCAAACTGCCTATAAGTACGGACATTTGGCCCTGCAGATTTCACAACTCTGCTTTCTTTTCTTCTCTCTCTAAACTTTATCTCCACCTCTTTGTCAACTTCGACCAACGATGTCTTAGCCCATGATAACTGCCTCGGCCCTTTGAGCGGCCAAACATCAAAGGCTGGTTAAGGCTGGCCTGGGCTCATCCTCGTCCTTGGGGGCGGCCACGGGGCCCATGTTGTGAAACTCGAGGCTGATCCCCCCGTCGAGGAGGGGAAGCAGCTTCCTTCTTTCTTGGCTCCTAAGCCTGAGCCGAAGGAGGTTAAGGCCGAGGCCCCATCTTCGGTCAAGATCGAGGATCCTCCTGGCCCTTCAGCACCTGCTACCTCGAGTGCTGTCGCAGTCGTGACGGCCTCGACGAAGAAACCCTGGCCTGAAGAGGCTATGAGATTACCGTTTTCTGCCGTCTCGAGTGCTGAAATGGGTGCGCGGTTTGACAAAGCCTCGGAGCACCTGGTGACGAAGCTGGACAAAAGGGCGTGCCTGACGCCCGATGGCCAGGAGGTCGAGGCCGTTAAGGCGACCATGACCGAGGTATGACGGATTTCTCTGTTCATACTAAGAACATCTTAGCTTTTGATATTCTGCTTGCTAACATCTTCTTTTATCAGTTGTCGTTCAGGGTGTTGGCCCTGACTCGAAGGTCTGTTCCCGGGATAGCTGCCGGGACCGTCTCGGGGGAGATGTCTTGGGACGAGAGAAACACTCTCGTCAATCGACTGCGGCTGGCCGAGATGCGACTCTCGGAAGCCCATGACTCGATGGCCAACTCCCTTAAGGCTTTCGAGGAGAAGAAAGGGGAGCTCGAGCAGTCCCTCGCAGATGCCATCGCACAGAGGGATTCCGCCAGTAGGAGGCATAGGGCGGCTCCCAAGGATTGCAAGAAGGCTGATCAGCGAGTCCAGAAGGCTCGAAAGGATGATGAGGCGGCCATTGCCAAGACTCGGGAGTGCCGGGAGGCCGTGGTCCAGGATTGGAAGGACTCCGACTTGGGGAGGGCCTTCCTCGAGGACGCCTCTCTGCAAGCCTATGAGATAGGCCAGGCCGAGGCTCTCCGCAAGGTGCGGGTCGTCCTCGAGAGGCTTGCCCCCGGTCTGTCCTGGACCGAAGTCGAGGAAGGTGTCAAGGCACTTTCCGTGGATGAAGGGTCTGCTGAGGCAGGCCAGGCCGAGGACCAAGTTCCTCCCCCACCAATCTCGAGGGGTGAACCGTGGCTCTTCGCCTCTTTTTCACGGCTTCAGCAGCTCGAGTGGCGGACCGTGGCCCTTCTCCTCTTCTTAATGGCTTCAGCAACTCGAGTGGCTGGCCCTTCTCCTTTTCTTCACGGCTTCAGCAGATCTTCTTTTTTAGGCTTTCCTTATGTCTCCTACTAGGGTAAACATTGTACCCTTAGGCTTTCTTATTTGATCTAAGCTTTTCTCTGGACTTGTATTGTAGCCACTTAGGTAGCTTGTACTATGATTAATAGAATAAAACTTCAGATTATTTGTTGTTCATTTTATTTGTTTGTCCCTTCGAGCTTTTATGCCTTTTATTTTGCATCGGAATTATCGTTATGCTTGAGTAATCTTGAGGCCTTTTTTAGTTTATACTTATTGTACCATTGCTAAGTGAGCTCGAAGCATTTTATATAACAAGTAATTCACAAAAGGCAATCTGTTATAAATAATGCCCAAAAAGACAAAAGGCAAGTGACCTGCGATGTTTACAACGATCGACATGCTTTTCACTGCCTTACAAAATGATTACAGGAGTGCCCATATGGTATGCCCCTAAGCTCGACGAATAAGCCATTTAGACATAAAATTTACGAAGGTTGTCCGCGTTCCATGGTCGAGGGAGGGGACGTCCATCTTGATCTTCGAGGCGGTAGGTGCCTGGACGGACTATCGAGGTCAGGCGATATGGCCCTTCCCAGTTGGGCTGTAGTTTTCCCAAGCTAAGCTGTCGTCCCGTGGACTCGAACTTCCGGATCACCCAGTCATTGACCTGAAAAGGTTGCTGCTTGACTCGACGGTTGAACAACCGAGTGAGCTTGAGCTTATAGGAAATGGCATTAAGGAGGGCTGTTCCTCGAGTCTCAGGAAGGAGATCGAGGTCAATCTTCTTTTCTTCGTCGTTGATGTCTTGATCATAAAACGTGATCCGGGGCTATGGAATGCCCAACTCGACAGGTAAGACAGCCTCGCTCCCATATACTAAGTTGAACGGTGAATGACCTGTTGCTTCCCGAACAGTTGTCCTGGTGGACCAAAGAATTCCAGGTAGGTCATTGATCCACGAGCCTTTTGCTCCTTCGAGCATCGTTTTGAGCCCTTTCAATACCACTTTGTTGGCTGCTTCAGCCTGCCCGTTGGTCTGAGGTCGACTAACGGTAGAAAACCTGGTTTCAATCCCAAACCTCGAACAGTAGTCACGAGTAGGGCCGCTGTTGAACTGTTTGCCGTTGTCTGATATAAGTATTCGAGGGACCCCAAACCGGGTGATCAAGTGTTGCCAGATGAATCACTGAACTTGCTTGTCAGCGATGGAAGCCAAAGGCGCCGCCTCGACCCACTTGGTGAAGTAATCGACAACGACCAGTAAGAACCTTCGCTGCCCTGATGCTGGAGGGAAAGGTCCCAGGAGGTCCATACCCCACATGTCGAAAGGCAAGGGGGCATGGATAGTGGTCAAGGTGCTTGCAGCTTGATGGGGTAAGTTGGCATGCATTTGGCATTCTTTGCATTTTCGAACCATAACTGAGGCATCTTCCCTAATGGTGGGCCAGTAATACCCTTCTCGAAGTGCCTTGGCGGCAATGGTTCGTGCCCCTTGGTGGCTTCCACATGACCCTCGGTGAGTCTCTCGAAGAACGTAGTCCCCCTCCTAGGGGGTGAGGCAACGGAGGAGGGGGTGAGTGAATGACTTTTTATACAACTGTCCTTCGTGATAGGCGAACCAATATGCTCGCCTTCGAACTCGCTCTGCCTCGATCTCATCTTCAGGGAGGACACCATCTCGAATGAATGCTATGATTTTTTCCATCCAAGAAGGACTCCTATCGAGAGTGGTTACTCCCCTATTAATGCTGGGCGCCTTCAGGACTTCCCACATTATGGGTCGAGGCGAGATATATTCTGTCGAACTCGCCAACCTTGACAAGGTGTCTGCTTGTTGATTCTCTGATCGAGGGATGTGAGTTATATAGAAGAGGGATAAGCTGGAAATTTCTTCTTTCACCTTCCTTAGATACATCCTCATACTGTCCTCCTTTACCTTGAACTCCCCTATTACATGTCCTACGATTAATTGGGAGTCAAAGTGGGCCTTGAGTTCTTGAGCGCCAGCCGCTTCGCAAAGCTAGATGCCTAAGAGCAGCGCCTCGAATTCGGCCTCGTTATTTGAGGCAGCAAAGTCGAACTTGACTACATACTCAGTTCTGTTGGCCTGCGGATCTAGGATGAGGAGCCCAACGCCACATCCTACTTTGGATGACGATCCATCGACGAAGAGGTTCCAGGATTAGAAGCCCTGCTATGAAATCAGCAACGGCTTGAGCTTTTATGGCGCGCCGGGGCTCGAATTTCATGCCAAAGTCTGATATTTGGTTGGCCCAATCCGTAACCCTGCTCGACTGATTTTCCCCCTCGGTCACCTTTCGTATAGGCTGGCTTGTGAGAACTTTGATAGGGTGAGCCTGGAAGTAAAGCTTAAGCTTCCGGGTTGCCAGAACTAGGGCAAAAATCATTTACTGGATTGGGGGATACTTGGACTCTGCGCCTCGGAAGGCGTGACTCATGAAGTATATCGGATGCTGATTCTTCTCTCGTTCGGCCACAAGGACCGCACTAATGGCGTGCTTAGATACCGCGAGATACACGAAGAGTTGCTAGGTGAAACTAATTTGGGAAGACTTGCTAGATGGTTTTTGAGTTGCTGGAATGCGTCTTCCGCTGAAGCATCCCATTCGAATGTTGACTGCTTTAGAGCTCGAAAGAAATGGAGGCTTTTGTAGGCAGATCGAGAGAGAAAACGCCCTAAGGCCGCCATGCAGCCGGTTAGGCGCTGAACTTCTTTAACAGTTCGAGGACTTTTCATCTCGATAATGGCCTGAATTTTGTCGGGGTTAGCCTCGATCCCTCTTTCGTCGACAAGGAAGCCTAGGCACTTTCCTCGCCTTAGACCGAAGACACACTTCTTCGGATTCAGCTTCATGTTGTGGGTGCGTAGAGTGAAAAGTGTTTCTCTTAAGCCGGAGAAGTGATCTTCTTCTTTCTTGCTTTTGACGATCATGTTCTCGACATAGACCTCGACATTCCGTCCGATCTGCTTTTCAAATATCTTGTTTACAAAACGCTGGTAGGTTGCCCCGGCATTCTTGAGGCCGAAAGGCATCACTTTATAGCAATACACCCCTGAACTTGTGGTGAAGGCGGTATGGACTTGGTCTTTGGCGGCCATCGGGATCTGATGATACCCCGCATTTGCATCCATGAAGCTGAATAGTGCATGGCCGGTTGTCGAGTCAACCAGCCTGTCGATCTTTGGTAGAGGGAAATCATCCTTTGGGCAGGCCTTGTTCAGGTCTGTGAAATCGACGCACATCCTCCAGGCTCCGGTTTGCTTTCGGACCAAGACCACGTTGGCTAACCACTCAGTATATTGACATTCTCAAATGAAACCAGCGGCTAACAACTTTTGCACCTCCTCGGAGGCTGCTGTACTCTTTTCGGCCCCTTGGTGCCTCAATTTTTGTTTGATTGTCCTATGTGCTTCTCGAATGTTGAGCCGCTGGACCATAAGTTCAGGGTCGATTCCAGGCATCTCGTCAACAATATAAGCGAAGACATCTTGGAATTCTTTGATGACCTCGAGGATTTGAGTCGTAATCCCTTCGCGGACCTGCTTGCCTATTCGGACCGCCCGATTTCGTTCACTATCGATGCACACCTCTTCATCTCGATCCGCAGGGTGAGGTCTCTCGTACCGCTTTGGGTTATCGGCCATGTAGCGCCCCATCACAGGGAGGGGCCCTTCTGGCTCGAGGCACTTTCTTTTACATGAGACTTCCTCGTTATGGCTTTTTAGACTGTTGACGTAATATTCTCGGGCGGACTTCTGGTCGCCGAACAACCGAGCGACCTTCC
Source organism: Beta vulgaris subsp. vulgaris (assembly GCF_026745355.1). Classification (NCBI taxonomy): domain Eukaryota; kingdom Viridiplantae; phylum Streptophyta; class Magnoliopsida; order Caryophyllales; family Amaranthaceae; genus Beta; species Beta vulgaris. The sequence continues at coordinate 22,131,019 of NC_079209.1, forward strand.
GGTCGTCCCCCTCGAACTGCAGGAGGAGTTGATACGTCGAGATGACGTCCTTTACTTTATAGAGTGTGGGACGCCCTATGATCACATTATAAGGAAGGTTGCTGTCGACCACTAGGTAATCGATGATTACATTCTGACCTGCCCCTTTCTCTCCCATTCGTGTAGGTAGTTTGACCGAGCCGAGGGGATGAACAGATTGTCCCCCAAATCCCACCAGCGGCTGATCAATGGGGGCGAGGTCTTTTTCTTCGTATTTCAGCTTCCTTAAGCAGTCCATAGTGATGATATCCGCAGAGCTCCCACTATCAATCAGAACTCGACCTACCCGCAGATTGGCGATTTTCATTTCGACAACCAAAGGGTCGTCATGCGGGGTTTGTATGGGTCGATGACTATCTTTGAAGGTCATAGTCGGGAGTATTGCGGAAGAGGTCGCGTCACTCCCGTGTTTCAGGGTGTAGAGATGTTTTTTGCGAGAGCGGCTGGTTAAGCCACCTGAGGCGAACCCTCCTGCAATGACGTTAACGTACCCTGCAGTCTCGTCAATTCGAGTATGCTTTTCTTGGCGGGGTTCAACTTTCTTCTTATTTGGATCCTTCAGATATCCGTTCAATTTCCCTTCGTCGGCTAGCTTGTCTAGAGCTCTCTTTAGTTCTCGACAGTCACGTGTGGTGTGACCACAATCGTGACGGAACGCACACCAGAGTCTTTTGTCTCGCTTGCTGACTGATGTTCGGATGGGATTAGGCTTCGGCAGGGGATATTTCTCTTTGATATCTAGGTAGATCTCACTTTGATTCTAGTCGTACCAGGGGTTATTCCAGTTGTTTTCCAATCGAGGCTTCTTGTATTTTTCTTTTCGAGGGACATCCCTGGGGTTGTCCGCTCGAGGGGTGTATTCGTGGTTTCTCTTTCCGGAGCTAGGCTCCTCGTGCGTTTTGCCGATATCGGAGGCCTGAATGAACTTTTGAGCTAGGTTCATGGCTTCTGAGAACAACGAGGCCTCGCTTTCCGTGAGCTTTATCTTGAATCTGCTCGAGGGATATAACCCGGACATGAGCGCGATGAATGCGACGTTGTCCTGTAGATTAGAAACTTTGAGCGATTCTTTATTAAATCTCTTGATGTAGTCGGCTAGGTCTTCTTCCCTCCGTTGTCTGATCGACATGAGATAGATAATGGTCTTCCGATGTCTTCTTCCCGCAATGAAGTTCTGCTTGAAAGCTGCCTCGAGGGCAGTGAAGCTCGATATGCTCCCGAAGGGAAGCTCGGTGAACCAGGTTGTGGCCAAACCCTTTAGAGTGGTCGGGAAGAACTTGCACCATGCTGCCTCACTGCTGGTCTGAACGCTCATTTGCGCCTTGAAAGCTGCCAGATGGTCGATAGGGTCCGTTGTCCCATCGTAATGATCGATGGGAGGGACTTTAACCTTTTGAGGGGTGAGAGCCCTCATGATGTTCTCGACGAAGGGCGTGGAGAACCCTAGGTTACCCATTTGAACTTCCGACTCATGGCTGGACTCGGAGCTCGACGCCCACTGTCTATGACCCCATCGATGTCGAGGCTCTTTCTCCTTTCGAGGCTCCCTCTGTTCCTGGGGCTCCTTTTCCCGAGGATCCCTCTCTCGAGGTTCCCTTTCCCGAGGTTCCCCCTCTCGAGGTTCCCCCTCTCGAGGGTCCCTCTCCCGAGGTTCCCTCTCTCGAGGTTCCCTCTTCTCCTGGTTAGGGCTGGGAGGAGTATTCCTTGCCCTGGACTGCGCTCGTTTTTCGTTCAGGACTTCTCGGGCGTCACGGTTACCGTTCCTCAGGTAATGCTGGTTGATCACGTGTCGTGCGTCCCCTTTGCTGGGGGCAGCCTGAGTTGCCCGTCGAGACACCCGCGATTAGTTCGGTGGATCGAGGGCTATGACCTGGGGTTGATCGAGGTTCTCTGCTCGATTATGGTCAATCACAAGTCGAAGCATAGGAGGTAGAGGAGGCCTATTCGAGGCACCTTCTCCCCCTACCTGGAAGTTCAATATCAGAGCTCGGAGGCCGTGCTCAAAGTTGTCACTGAGGCGGTCGGCTAATTGCTGAAGGTCCTGCTGAGTGACCGGGTTCGGACTGGTCTGCTCGAATCACGGGGGGCCCGCTGGGGTTGGAGCTGTCCTAACTTGAGGTGCCCCAAGGTTGACTGAGATTGCAGCCTCTCGAGGGTTAACCTCCTCGAGGATGTGCTGTTTGCGAGCCGAGAGAATAGGTGCCCGTCGGGGGTTCTCCGCCGTTTCGTCGGCCACCTCATGGGACGACGCCCTCGAGTGATGAGAGGGGACGAGAGTCCTTTGTCGTCTCCGGTTTCTCCGAGTGATGGCCATAGCTTTTAGTTCGATGTCCCTACAGACGGCGCCAACCTATTTCGGGTAAAAACTTGTATTAGGTGGGATGATCGAGATTAAGATTAATGAGGGCCGGATGCTCGGAGACTGCTTGGAGACCTGCACAGGACGAGAGTTAGACTACCCCGTGGGTGGATCCGGGATCGCCCCTCCGACGATCAAGTCAGTTGATGTGTATTAATTGGGATTTGTGAAGTGGGTTGTCTAGAATTCCTTACCTCAATAAATGGGGATCTGCCCAGTATTTATAGGTGTTGAAATTTGTGAAGAATGTCTCTGCCATGCTGGCACAAAATTTAAGGCTGGCGGGTCCCATTGGGGGACTTCCACGATGGCAGCACGCTCTGGAGCCTTGGAGCATGTAGTGGCCCAAACAGTCTCCATCGCACTACATCAAATCTTTTCTAGCAAGACATACAATACAACTCCACCAACAATCTCCCAAGACATGTTCTTTCGGACTGATAAGGTCACAAGATGGTTTACAACATTTTGTTGGTTTTACTTGATATGATATTTAAGAGCCGGTAAAGCTCAGTTCAATGTTAGGTTTTTCTCTGTTTATCGATTGGATGTATTATCGCCCTAGTTTTTAATCCACGTTTGATTAATGCAAATTTTGCATGTTAAAAAAACTATAAATTCGTACAAAAGAAACTAACAATATACTAGATGTGTGAGATTTTTGTCTACATGATTTCATTACAATTGTAATACTACCTCCGTCTCACAATATAATGTTTTTTTGCCTTTTTTGTGTCCGAAAACATAGTTCTTATTTCTATCTTTGATTTCACATTTTTTCATGATTGCCTAGAAAAAATGTGCCACCACCATTCATATGCTTCTTGGAATCACAAATTCTTATAAAAGGCCGTTTCACATTATTGTTAACATGAGACCAATTGATGTCATGCTGACATCGCGCGTGTGCATCATACCAGCAGTGGTATTAGTTAAGTGCTTGAACCTAGTAGTTATGCTAACCTTAAATTATTTGTGGATGAATTTGTTAAGCGCGATATCTCATATGTCCCTCTCTTCTACTAACTCGCGTTTCTCTCTCCCTTACCCCTTTCCCTCTCCTCTGCACTGGCATTTTCCTCTCCTCCACCCAACTTCCATTTCTTTATGAAGCCTACATCTCTTTCTTTTGCTTTCTTTTTCTTTTTTTAACATATGAAACTTTCAATTATATAACGTCCTTTTTCGCGTCTTCTTCAATCTTGATGATGACAATTTCTCAAAACTCCTTGTTTTCCTCGATCAATGGGTAGAAACTCTAATAAATCTCTTATTATGAGATACAACTTATAGGTAGTAAGTTACACTTTTTTCAGGTCAGTAGTTATGGTTTTCTAGTGATTAGTTATCGTTTCCAGGTAACTACTTATGCAACTAGATAAATAGTTATATTTGTAAGGTTAATAGTTATGGTGTTGAGTTATTAGTAATTGTTTATAGGTTATTAGTTATTGGTTTCATGTTATTAGTTATAATTTTGGATAAATTGCTATATTTATAAAGTTAATAGTTATGGTTTTTAGTTATTAATATTTGTTTACACGTTATTAGTCATAGTTTTCATATTATTAGTTATGGTTCCCGATTAATGGTTATATTTGTAAGGTTAATAGTTAAGGTTTTTAGTTATTAGTTAATACTAAAATGCGTTATAATTTGGTTTCTATGATATAACTAATATATAATCAACACATAACTAATATAATTGAACTCTTAACTAATAAACTTCACCGCTTAACTAATTCATCCAGACGCAATTTAAGGTCAGCATAACTAATTGGTCCAACCGCTTAACTAATTCCGCTACTGGTTTGATGCACGTGCATGATGTCAGCATGACATCAACTGTTCTTACGTTAACACTGACGTGAGACCGTCTCTTCAAAAATGTACTCGCTTTATTCATTCTCTCTAGTAAAATCCTTTTTTCCATAACATTTATATAGATAAACAAATGCTCTCTGTATCCCTCTTTAGAATCTACTTACCTTAATTTCCTTGAAAAATAGAATCAAATAATATATAATGCTATGGAGGGAGTATAATATTTGTGCTAGAGTAAATATGATGTGGGGCTACTCTTATCTATACTAATATATTAAAAGGCGTTCATAAGCAATGAACTACACCATATGGTGCTATCCCTTAGAGTTTTTACTTTATGTAAACACACATACAATAAAAAAAGAAATAGAAAATGCATCTTATAAAATTTGATCTCATGAACTAAAGCTTTTACACTAAACAAAGCAAGAAAAGGGACGGAGCTCAAACGGAGTCCATGTGGTGCCTCGTACACCATTAAGCTAGACGATGAGCTGTATCCACCTGATTACGCGAGAATTTAAGAACTTGACACGACGTGAGTTCCTTTGCTAGGTTGCGAATACGATCGATGGTCCATTTGATAGTTATATCCTTAGCTTTCTCCGAGCATAGTAGTTGCATAAGAACGTGGGAGTCTGTTAAGATATGTAGGTTTATATGACCTTTATCCCTTTCCCATATGATTACCCTATGACAAGCTGTAGCTTCTATGAAAATTCTCGAGGGAGCGTAAGAAAACGAGCCTTCTTGGAGTAGAGTATGAGGTGTAGCTGTGGAAGCAACCCAAGTCGTGCCACCCGTTTTTGTGTTTTTCTCCCACGAACCATCTATTCGCACTGTTAGGGAGGTTTCTCCCCAAACTATTTGAACAACGTGTGCATAGTGAAACCCTGGAGGTTTAGAAGGATCCAAAGGGTTCCGACTTGAATCGTGCTTTGGAGTGACAAAATGTTCGTGTCCGCGAGCGCTCTGTTGGATTTGCAAATATAATGACTGAATTGTTGCTCGATGTTGACGCAATACTTGTTCGTTGCACGACTTCCAAATAGCCCAAAGAGTTCCCACAAAAGTAGGCAACTGCTATCCATGAAGTCCATCTTCATGATGGAATGGTAGCGTCTAGTAGCTTAGCCAGTCTCTGAAGAGAAGGTTTGATATTGTAGTTGTATTAACCTCGAGCTAGCTGTGATCGCAGGCTTCAATAGCTAATGGGAACATCGGAATAGATGTTGTACATCATTTGTGTCATATAAGCATATTGGGCATTCACTAGAATGAGTGATGGCACGCTTGTATAAATTGTGTTTGATTGCTAAACCATTGTGCCACAGTTTCTAGAGGAAAAGCTTCCATTTATGTATGATATTCAATCCCCAAGAGTGCGAAAAAATTTCATTTCTAAGGTAGATGTCATGCTACAGATTTCATTTTGTTGTTGGAGTATCATTCCATACCCCGATTTTGTAGAATACTCCCCTGACTTAGTGAACGACCAATTATCTAAGGAAGTATATAATTCAATACCTTTAATTTGACATATGCTAGATGATTCAATACCTTTAAGGAAGTATATCCCATCCTTGATGATTCGGTAAAATTAAGTTTGCCACATTTAAATTTGCTGCTTTGGCTAAGGGGATTTGTTCACAACATAAAGTTTGTTTATCATTCATCCAGAGGTGAGTTGAGACCCCGATGCTGCGGCCATCTCCACCTTCCAGTTGCAGTGCCCTTGAATCAATATGTCGGCCAGTACAATACCTTTGTTCCCCCAAGATAGTTGCCGATTGCTAAGCAAGTATGATTGATAAGGAAGTCTTGAACTATGCTAGACCTTTGAGAATAATATAAGTAATTTATTTTTGATATTTGAAATGGTAATTTATTTGGATTAATAGCTAATAGACTAAAAGAAATAAATCGATTATGTACTCTATAACGATCTGAAAAGGGATATAAAGAAATTCTTTGATTGGTTCTTTCAGATTTTGTTTGATACACCACACCTTTTTCATATGTAAAGCTTTATTAAAAACACCAATGTTACATTTACCTAATCCCCCATACCTTAGGGTCGATGAATAATATCCCGCTTTTTCCAATGAATCCCTTTCCCCTGATTATCCTTCCAAAAGAACGTAGCTAACATACTGTCTATTTTGTTAGCGATTGTGCCTGGATTCTGAAACTGCAAGTTGATGCATAATAGAGACTATAAGTATAGAGTTAATGATAATGATCTTGGCTGGTTGCGAAACATTGATGTAATTCCAGCTAGCGATCTTCGTGGAAATCTTATCTAACAATGGAGTCAAATGTTAAACTTTCGAAACTTGGATATCAATTGGAGTCCCGAGATAAGTGCATAGGGAAGAATGAGAATCCATTAGCAACATTGACTTGTATTCCTGTTGTTGTACTTGTGGAATACTCGAACAGAATTTAACGAAAGATTTTTGCAAGTTCAAAAGTTGGCCCGAAATATCAAAGAACCTGTTGATTACCGTAGATACTGCTTGACAAGCCTCAGTTGAGAGTTTGAAGAAAAACATCGAATCATTTGTGAAAAAGAGGTGAGATATCGTTGGACCTTGTTTCCCAATACGGTTACCTTGAAACTGGTGTATATATGTAGCCAAAGTATTCATGTGGGACAAGATAATCCATGCAGAATAAGAAAAGATACGGCGAGAGTGGATAACCATGACGAAGGCCACAGATGGGCATAAATGTTGGTGTAACAGCTTCAGTGATAAGAATCCTATATGTCACTGTTGATATGCACTCTTGTATCATCTGACCAAGTCTGCTGGAAAATTGTAAGCTGTGAGGATTTTCAATAAGAATATCCAACGAACTCTGTCATACACCTTGTTCATATCGAGTTTGAGGGCAGCCAAATATTTCATACCCCTACATTGTTTGTTGATAAAATGTCTAACCTCTTTTGATATTAGGACATTATCCTCCATATGTCGTCCCAGAACAAATGCATTTTGATAATCAGCAATTGATGTGCATAAGAACTCTTTCATTCTATTGACCATGCATTTGACAATACCTTTATATAAAACATTGCAAAGACTGATTGGGCGGAGATGATTTACCTCTTCAGGGGGGATTGACTTTTGGAATATGAATAAGCAAAGTACGATACCATTCCTTTAATAAATGGCTAGTAGTGAAGAAATGTTGCACCGCTGTTGTTATAAAAATTCCAACAGTGGACCAATAAGCTTTACAAGACTCATCATTATACCCATCAAGCCCTGGAGATTTTTCCTCTGCTAAAGAGAACAGTGCATCTTTAATTTCTTGCGGAAACAAAGGTTGGAGCAGCGTATTGCATTCACTAGTGTTAAGAGAAGGTAAGTGGCCGGAGTTCTCTGAGAACGAGATCAATAGCCTCGCTAAAATCCCCACCATTAGATGTTAAAATGCTGTTGAAATGATCATTAATAAGAGATTCTAGCTCATGATGACAAAGATATAATTATGTTGTTGTTTTTATCGATGGTACCTAAAGAGGAGCTTAGAGGGAAGATTCCCTACTTGTAAAAAAATATGATTTGATACGGACGCCTTGGGAATCTTCTAGCTATTGTTTTTTGTAATAATATGGGCCCGTGATTTGAGTGGATTATAGGAAAGTTGTGGATAGTTTGAGGGAACTCATTCATCCATTCCACCGTGGCATACCCGCAATCCAAACGCTCCATAATTACCCCTCATTATCTCTATTGTTCTTCCATGTAAAGCGAGGCCCCGTGAAACAAGTATCTTGTAATTGTAGGTTGACTTTCTAGTTTACAATATCTTCCCAGCCACGAATAAAAGCACTTCCTCCTATCTTAGTTGAGTATTGATCCAGTTGGTTTATATCTTCTATGATCAAGTAATGAGTGTAAGGTAGAAGTATTTGATGAAGAGTTTTTCATAGAATTGCTCGATGTTGCTGTTGAGAAGCGCCATACAAGAACAACAGTACCACACTTTGCCATTTATTGCAGATATCTTACTGAACAAAAAGTTACTAGACCTTTCAACTACATCCACGACATAGGCAGCCCAACAAAAAAGAACCCCCCCGGTGTATCATCAGCATCCACCCCATAACAACAGGTTGGACTCGTAGACCTGAGCAACCAATGTACAATATTTACACAAGACTTTATTTCTTTCAAAAACAAAAAAGATGGCTTAAATTGCAAAAGGGGCCAGAAAAGGTATGTAATTGTCAGATTTGACTGGCATTTAGCCCTCAACAATTCATGATATGATGTTCATTGAGGACTTGGTGGTTGTTAGGGTCAACCATATCTCTGTTCTCATTAGATTCCTCAATAGACACGACCAAAGAGAAGTGTAACTCCATATCATTACCATCAGTACAATCTGCCGTAGCCTCTTCTTGTTCATTTGGACTTGAGTTCTTGCTTCGTTTCAAGCACCAATCACCCTTAGGATCTAGAAGAGAAGCACGAGCATTGCGTTTTTCATTACCCTTAGAAGTAGCAGTAAAATTTGGCTCAACCCCCATCACTCGAGCCATGGATACATCTGGTATTGCCTTGGCTTGGACTATAGTAGTAGCAACAGCATTTGGTTTGCTGTTATAAAAACCACCATTCGCATCCTACTCATCATAACGTTTCTATGTTTTCTTGAATTTAGTTTGTTCCTCATCACCTGAAAAAATATAAACAATTACAACAGTTTGAGTACTAGCAAGAGTCCCACCACGTCTTCGTTTGCCACTAAACATAGTCAAAGTACACTGAAGACCCAACATAATTTGTCGTTCATTGTGCGATGCATTACGTCCATTATCATTCCCAATGTCTGAGTCAGATTCATTAAACTGGAGTTGTAGTGGCGACGTAGGCGAATAAGGCTCTCCATTGGATGTCATGCCTCGTTCTATACCTGCCTCTTGATGTTCCTGCAAAAGTAGGTTAAAGACATCCGCAGTAAGAGGTGGAGATATACGAAACCTATCAGTGATAAGATTGGAAATATTCCAAGGTTCAAGTGGTTCATCCTCTTGATTTTCATCCACAAAGTTATCGAAGGGTTGTTGGGCAACCATCCCTGCATTAGCCTGCATATTAGTGAGAGATATATTTCTTTTGACCCAATTACTTGGCCCAACTTCATCTAGGTTCGGGGGTTGCACAACCTAACCCTGAGCCACCAAACTGGCCAAAGTCCCTATTGCTCGAGTAATACCACTTTCTGAAGGAGGGGGTGTATTGGGCTTGGTGGTGAACTAGGCCTACTGGAATACTGAAGTTATTAATTATACGGTATGCACCCTGGCTCATCTTTCTTCGATATGGGACACAATTCAGAAAAAATCTAATTTCATTCTCGTAACAAAATAATAAAATTTCTTGTTTCAAACGACAAGAAATCAGATATCCCATTCCATTATTTGTTTCTAAATGGCAGCAAATTGAAAACATGATGCAATCTAGCAAGTAATTTGTTGTTTTCAACGTTAGTAAATTTAATATTGGTTGTCGTAGTTTGTTATTAAACGATAGCAAAATAGAATTATGATGTCATCTAACAATAAATAGTAACTTAATTTTTCTTAAAGTCAGCAAATTAAATGTTGGTTGTCGTAGTTTGTTGCTAAATGACAATAAATTGAAAATAGGATGTTATTGTAGACACATAATTGTGTCTCCCCGTTTAAGAATCCCATTATGAAACATAACACGGTCTTAGTTGGTCCGACCCAAGGGAAGAGCAGTATGAAAAGCCATCCCTAGACTATTTCGAAATGTGTTAAGTCATATTTCAAAGGCAAAATAATTATTCATGATGATAATTAATTGCATGTTGAGCCTAATCCTTAAAAAAGCCCAAGTAATTGTTTACTAATAATTAATTGTTTTATTTTGATAAATAAATTTTTTTAAAGATATTTTTATAATTAGAATCGGATTTTAACCCGTAAAATCAGATTTTCGGAGTTAAAAGATAAAAGAAAATCTTTATCACGTGTTTGATAGAAAAAGTTGTCAAAACATGTCAAAAGCAAGGGGTGCGCTGAGCGCACCAATAACGTGCACCGAGCGCACCATTTTGCCACTTACTTTTCAACGTAATCGCGTGTCTAGCGCATAGAATACACCAAGCATAAAAATCTGCCACGTAGACTTATGTGTCATATAGAGTCCTGCGCCAAGCGCACTTCTTTGTGCGACACGCATCTCTTTCTTATCTTTTTCAAAGGCGTGCCACGTGTACGCTTTCTACTAGGTGTGTCGCGTCAGGCGCGCCAATCTGTGATTGACACATGGATTTGCGCATGGCACGTCATCCTGCGCCTGGTGCAGATGGTGCGTGAAGTGCAATTCCTTTTTTCCTATAAATACACTTGATTTCCGTACACATTTCAAGACGGATTTACACACTTAAACACTTCAAACTCTACAGATATATTTACAAACCTCTCTATAAAACTTCCCAATAGTAAAAACTCATACTTTGAGACTTACAAACACATATTTTCATACACACATTGAAATCTATCATACATTCAAATTTTTTGTCTTCACGATTGCTCGTCCTGAAGGTTGTCAATCTCGTAGACCCAAGACACGGTATAATCCTGAGGGTCCTTGAATAAATTATCTATATAGATCTTTAATATAAAATCATCCTATTGTTCTACACGTATTATTGATTGTTCTATGCATTACTTTCATCACCCACATGTCATTTTTGCTAATTAAAGATATAAAGAACTATTCTAACATTAATCAGACTAATTGGAAGAACCTGCTAGGTTTCTTGTAATTTGATTGCATAATAACATATCACTAAAAAAAATAGTCGTTTTATGTGTTTCCTGAACAACCTAGACTAATTATTTTAGGGTGCTTAAAACATTATTTGGTTATTCTATTGCATAAATGTTATGTTCCCTGTTTTGAGTTTTGAATGATGACAAACCACATTGAACTATCATATTGCATGCATGTTTTTGTTTACATGTGTAGGTACCAAAGTACGAGTTCAATGGATAGAAAGACGAAGCTAGTGAAGCTAAGTCTTGAAGAATTGCATGAAGACCAAGATCAAGTTGTAGATTTTAGGTCTTAGATGCAATGTAAGTGGTATAAAGGTTTGAATGCACTATAAGGGTTTGAAACTAGAGAGATGAGCTAGTTGTGGATGACAAGAAATCTCGGTTACTTGTCATACACAACTACAAGTAAAACTTGGTTGATTGAAATAGTCTGGGAACAGATCTGAACCAGTCCTCAAGGTTTTACTTCATGCATTCGTATTTTTGGAAAGCTTTCTTTCCGCGTAAAATTGATTTTCAAAATACACGGATGCATGGTTTGTTGTGTGAGCAAGATTTCTTAATTATGGTAAGTGTGTTATATGATATTATACTGAGTATATTTTCCTTGGAATAATTTCCATATTTTCTAAGAAAATATACTCACATAATATCATGTAAAAATTTACTTACCAAAGGCTTATTTAAGGAGTTTTGCTAACACACAAACCTTAAGCTTTTACATGCATATTTTCAGAATACTCTAAGCAAAATCACTTTATCTCTTGAACTCTCATCAAATCCAAGCATAAAGCCGAATACGACATAGATCTGAAATTACTCTCATTCTAAGCGTGTAAGGTTGTTTGTTTTTGAGAGAAAAAATGATTGTATTTGAGCATTATGTGAGTTCAGTTTGCTGGGGAAATTGATCAGGAATCAACTTCATTTGAACCATCATAGTTGGTGGTTGAGTCGAACTTCCATAGGTGGAAGTTAGGGAATCATCTTGTGCATAGGTGCATAAGTGATTGAGTGTAATTCTTTTGTTATTCTGAGTTGATTAATAAAAGAGTGAGTGGATGGAGGACGTAGACTTATTAGAAGTCGAACCTTGTTAAATCCTGGTGTTGTTTATTCATTGCTTTTATTTCCGCTGCTAGAGAACTGTTCTTACTATAATCGAAAAAGTTACAACATTCGGACAAACACTCAATTCACCCCCCCTCTTAAGTGTCTTTTGCACTTACAATTGGTATCAGAGCCTAACTTCTTGAAAGGGTAACACCTAGAGAAGGAGGACATAATGACTACTCAAGAAATGACTAGTGGACCCGGAGGATCAAGGCTACCAAAGTTCAATGGAACCAACTATCTTTGGTGGAAGAATTGCATGAGAAATCTGATCATTGGCACAGACTATGAGTGCTGGATGATCATCAAGAATGGACCGAGGAAGGTGGCTAATAATCCAGATGGAACAGAGAAGAAGGAGAGTGAGTACACTACTACAAATCTGAAGACCTTCGAGAATAATGCAAAGGCCATGTCACTACGTCAACAAGGTATTGCTGATAATGAAGTAAGCCGTATATTAGCATGTTCTACTGCTAAGGAAATATGGGAAACCTTAGAATTAGCCGATGAAGGCACTAGTGAAGTCAGGAGATCTAACGTTGATATGCTTATGTCTAAATATGAAACTTTTGATATGAACCGAGATGAAAATATAAGAGATATGTTTACTCGTTTCATGACAATTATCAATGCACTTAAATCTCTTGGAAAAGGCTTTACTAATGAAGATTTGGTGAGAAAGATCTTGAGAAGTTTGACAGGTAAATGGCTGCCCAAGGTGACTGCTATTCAGGAGGCTAAGGATCTAACGAAATTGTCCATGGAACAACTTATTGGGTCATTAATGACTCATGAGATGTTGGTGGATTCAAAGGAGGAAAGTACAACCAAAAGTCGTGGGTTAGCTTTGAAGGGTGAGGAAAATGATGAAGATATCGATGAGATTGGGCTCATGGCTAAGAGGTTTGAGAGGAGTCTTAGAACGCAGTTCAAGGGGAAGTCTTGGAAGAACGAGGGCAACTTGAAGAAGACCATTTCAGCACTGGTTGCTTCAAATGTGGAGAAACTGGACACATGATTAAGGATTGTCCAGCATGGAAGAATGATAAAGGAGGACAGAGAGAGAAAAAATGACTAAGAGGGCTATGCTAGCAGCCTGGGGTGATTCTGATTCAGGTGGTGAAAGCGAGGAAGATGAAGCCCTAATGTGTGTGACCGCTCTGATTAGAGACATAGACCAGAAGCAGACCAATTTAGGAAAGAAAGGACACATGTGCCTCATGGCAGGAAGCAGCTCTACCGTCGAAGGACAGGTAACTATCTCTAATATTGTGATTGAGATATTGTGATATTGAACAAAATGTTAAAGGAAATGCTGCTTATAAAGCTAACAAAAAGAAGTTGAGAGAAGTAACTCGAAACTTAGACCTAAGTGAAAGCCGTTCTGCTGAACTTGAACTTATTTGTACAGAACTGAAAGAAAAAATTTCAGAGCTTGAAATAAGTTTGGATCAAAAGAACATTGAGCTTGAGATGGTAAGACCTCAATCAGATTTTTCAAAAATGATTTTTATCAAAATAATGAAGAGGATTTAGTAAACTCAAGGAGGCTGAAGTTGAAGGTATAAATTTCGAGTTACTCAAACAGAAAAGCTTTGCTTTAGAACATTCTGATTTAATTTTGGCTCATAACTATCTAATTGATGATGTGGAAGAATTGTTCAATGAGTATGTGGATTTGAAAGCTTCTTTTGCTGGCACAAGTGGTCCTAGTGTTAATGTCGAAGACTTGTGTTTGGAATATGAGGGTAAGATATGTGATCTTCAATCCGAATTATATGAACTAAGAAAAGGCAAGAACATTGTGACCACTTCTGAACCAGATCCAGAACTGGTCTCAAAACTTAAGGATGAGCTTCATAAGGCAAAGTTGGATCTTGCCATTGCTGCAGAATTTAATGAAGCTCAACTTAAGAAACTTGAAACCAAAGAACATGATTTGAGTGACTGCTTGAGACAGATGAACAGGTTGCTTGATGCTTAGAGTACTTTAAACATTCTGACTTCACAACATGGTAATCCTCAGAGGTTTGAATTAGGTATTCTGGAACCAGTTCCCAACAACCACCAAAGTTGGGAAGAGATGAGACTTGGATTTCCGAATTCAAGAGAGGTAAGTACGTGTTTGCAAAGGAATGCACGTATGTACCTACTGTGGTAAGAATGGTCATGTTATTAATACTTGTTGGACTAAGCAAAAACATGATAAAAGAAATCAGTCTCATGTTCAATGTCCTTTATCAGAAGGGTCACACACACAATTGGTCTAACAATGGAAAACATGATAAAACTAAGAAGACCAATGTAAAACAAATCTGGGTTAGAAAGGACAGAGTCAAACCAGTTGCCAAGGACAAGGAACCCAAGAAATCGGGTTCCTAAAACTAAACCTTGATTTGTTTGTGCAGGTTAGAGTGAGAGCAAGACCATACTGTATTTGGACAGTGGTTGCTCGAGACACATGTCAGGAGATAAAAGTCAATTTCTCTCACTCGTAGCCTATGAAGGAGGAAGTGTCATTTGGAGACAATAGCAAAGGTTTGATTAAAGGTATAGGTAAAGTTGGTAAGACACTTTCTCAAGCTTAATGATGTTTACTATGTAGAAGGTTTAAACATAACCTCTTGAGCATTTCTCAACTATGTGACAAAGGAAACCATGTTGAATTTGAAACCAATCTTTGTCATATAGTCAACACTGAAACAAGGGAACTGGTCTGCAAGGGATTTCGACATAACAATGTTTACATAACATTTTTAAGTCAGATTCCAAAGACCAGTGCCACTTGTCTTAGTGTTATAAAGGATGATCATTGGCTGTGGCATAAGAGACTTGGACATGTGAGTTTTTCTTTACTAAATAAACTGAGATCTCAAGACTTGGTGACAGGTTTACCTAACATCAAGTTTGCTGCAGATCATATTTGTCATGAATGTGCTAAATGTAAACATGTCAAGTCCTCTTTTCAGCCAAAGAAGTTTGTAAGCACAACTAGACCTTTCGAACTTGTACACATGGACTTGTGTGGGCCCATGCGCGTGCAAAGTTGAAATGGTCATAGTTATGTGTTTGTGTTAGTTGATGATTATTCTCGTTTCACTTGGACAATCTTTTTGAAGTTTAAAATGAAACTTTTGAAGAATTTGAATTATGGTAAAACAAGTCCAAAACAAGATTAGTCATCAACTGGTCTCTATCCGGTCTGATCATGGTTCTGAATTTGACAATGTCAGTTCGTAACCTACTTAATGATCATGGTGTATCTCACAATTTTTCAGCTCCTAGAACTCCACAACAAAATGGAGTGGTTGAAAGGAAAAATCGCACTCTAGAAGAAATGGCAAGAACAATGCTTCTAGAGAGTGGTCTTCCTCGAAACTTCTGGGCTGAGGCTGTGAGTACTGCGTGTTATATTTTGAACAGAGTAATGTTGAGACCTTTACTGAAGAAAACACCTTATGAGCTCCTTAGGGGAAGAAAACCAAACATCACACATTTACTATTTTTGGGTGCAAATGTTTTGTACACAACAATGGTAAATCAAGTTTGGACAAGTTTGACCCTAGGAGTGATGAGGCTGTTTTCGTTGGATACTCTTCACACAGCAAGGCATACAAAGTTTTCAATAAAAGAACCTTGTGTGTTGAAGAAAGTATCCATGTCTTGTTTGATGAGACTAACATGTTCAGCAAGCATGTGCAGGTTGAAGATGCTGATGAGTTCGAAATTGGTATGCTGAACTTTACAGGGACTAAGGATGAAGAAGGTGCTGAACCAGGCTCACCACACAACTCTCATAGAGAGGAAGAGTCTGGTCCAGCACAGAATCAGGTAGCTCAAGAGGTAAGGGAAGGAGATAGTGACTCAGATGCTCATCCACATGAAGATGATGCAGATGAGACCACTATGGAAACTGGTTCACCTGCTCAAAACAACAATGAGACAGGGGGAACCAGTACAGGAACAGGTTCAACATTAGAAGGCACAAATGCAAACTTTGATATGAACAAATCTTTTAAGTACAAGTCCTCTCACCCCACTATTAACAAGGGGGTGCAGACAAGGAACTCTACTTTGCAAAACTTTTGTGCATTCTATTCCTTCTTATCAAATGTTGAACCTACTGACTATAAGGTTGCTTTAACGGATCCAGATTGGGTTCTAGCCATGCAAGATGAACTCAATCAGTTTGAGAGAAATCAAGTATGGCATCTTGAACCCAGGAGGAGAACATGTCTGTTATTGGAACTAAATGGGTGTTCAGGATAAATTGGACGATTCAGGAATTATAGTCAGAAACAAAGCTTGGCTAGTGGTTCAAGGGTTAATCAACAAGAAGGAATTAATTATGATGAAACCTTTGCTCTAGTAGCTAGGCTTGAAGCTATCAGGATATTAATTGCATTTGCTGCTCAAATGAACTTTAAAGTCTTTCAAATGGATGTTAAGACAACCTTTCTTAATGGTTATTTGAAAGAAGATGTTTATGTAAAGCAACCCCCTGGTTTTGAGGATAGTGACTTGCCAAATCATGTTTTTAAACTCGACAAAGCTCTTTATGGCTCAAACAAGCTCCTAGAGCTTGGTATGAGAGACTTTCCAGTTTTCTTTTAGAAAATGGCTATAAGAGAGGATAGTTGACAAGACACTATTCTTGAAAGAAAGGGAACTGATCTGTAGTGGTCCAAATATATGTTGATGATATTTTGTTTGGAGCTACTAATCCTGATTTGTGTAATGAGTTTGCAGATTTGATGAAGAGCGAATTTGAGATGAGTATGATGGGGAACTTGGATTCTTCCTTGGCCTTCAAATCAAGCAAACCAAAGATGGAATCATGATCCATCACAGAAATACCTCAAGGAGCTGTTGAAGAGGTATGGTCTGAGATAGCAAGTCCTATGAAACACCTATTCCAACTTCTACAAAATTGAGCCTTGATGAGAAGGGAAAGGATGTTGAGGGACGCTATACAGGGTATGATTGGCTCATTGCTTTACTTAACAGCCAGTAGGCCAGATATAGTGTTTTCAGTAGGGTTGTGTGCGAGATTTCAAAGCAACCCTAAAGAATCTCACCTAAAGGCTGTTAAAAGGATTCTTAGATATCTCAATGGTACTGATGATTTGTGTTTGTGGTATCCAAAGGGCAGCAGCATGAGCCTCATTGGATACACAGATGCTGACTTTGCTGGTTTTATTGTGGACAGGAAGAGTACTTCTGGAATGGCCCACTTCTTAGGTTCTTGTCTCATTTCATGGGGATCTAAGAAACAAAATTCTGTAGCATATCCACAGCTGAGTCTGAGTACATTGCTGCTGCTTTGTGTTGTGCTCAACTCTTGTGGATAAAGTCACAACTAAAGGATTTTGGGGTCTGTTTCGGAAGTGTTCCAATTTTATGTGATAACACAAGTGCAATCAATATTTCGAAAAATCCTGTCCAGCATTCTAAAACCAAGCATATTGAGATTAGGCATCATTTTCTAAGGGACAATGTTGAAAAAGGTAATGTTGAGTTGGAGTTTTGCAGGTCAGAAGATCAACTAGCTGACATATTTACAAAACCTTTGAGCAGAGAAGTGTTCATCAAGCTTCGTACCTTGTTGGGTATGATTAAGATTAGACAATGAGCTCTTAGGTCTTGATTTGTCCTTTTGGCTAGTCAAATGATGTCAATTTGTGTATATATTTTTTTTCTTTTGTACATTTTCTTTGCTTTTTTAGGGCTTACAAAGTTCTTATGCGATGCTGAACTGATCATCTTAGTACTTGGTACTTAAGCATATGTCTTAAAAAGGTAAGTTGGCACAGACCAGTTGCAGACCACTTGGGAACCAGATTCTTGAGGCGGTTATTCTCTGAATATTTGTTTATTTTTCAAATTTCAAATTAGGAAAATAAATGAAGTGACGGTTGTAATTAAGGCAACTGCAGTTTGCGAAGAACGGATATATCTGTTTGGTTTTTTTCTTACCATCTTATATATATTCTTGCATGTGATCATACTTTCCTTATTTCTCTCTTATTCTCTCTGTTCACATTTTTCCTAATTTTTTCTTTGTTACCTATTTTCTCTCGATCAAACCCTAATTTTTTCTTCTACTCTTTCTTTCTCGAATTCTTGAAACACAAATTGTTCAAGTTTTCTTCTTCTTATTCTCAAGTGCTCAAAACAGAGGGATTCAGTCTCATCATGTCAAAAAGAAGAAGTACTAGGTTGGTCGAAAAGGAGGTTGAAGAATCTCCTAAAGTTGTAACTAAGAAAGCAAAGGAAGTGGCTGAACCAGTGGAGGATCCGATTGTGGAGGAAGAGGTTGAAGATGAGGAGAAGAACCTTTAATACGAAGGGACTCCAAGAAGCCAGCAACCACAAAATCCACCACTACAAAAACAACTGCACCCAAATCCACCACAAAATCTACCACCACAAAGCGGTTATTCCAAAATCAACCGCCAAAATCACCAAAACCGCCACTCCCAAAGTTACAAAAACCACCACTCCCAAAAAGCCTGTCACACCAAAATCAAAGTTCCTCACCAAAACCGGTTGAGGAGTCTAAGCCAGAGGAGTCGGAGAAGATGGAGGAGTCAGAATCTGAAAAGGAGTCGGAGCCGGTGGGTGAGTCTGAACCGGAAAATCAGGAGATGGAAGAAGAAATTGGGGAGGAGGTTGTAGTTGAAAAGGCAAAGAAGGTTGCCGTCAAGAAACCGCCATCAAAAGCGGTTAAGTCTGTTGAAAAGACGGTTATCAAACCCATTCCCACAAAACAGCCAGTCAAAACCACCAAGCCCAAAATCTCTACCCCTACAATCACACCTAAACCCGTGGAGAAATTAAAGAAGAAGGACAGTGCTGATGTTGAGGGGGAAGTTTCTAAGAAGGTGGGTGTTAAGGCTGGTGCTAACAAGGACACAAGATAAGACGGTTGCTAGGAAGGGTGCTGCATCTTCCAAAGGCAAGGAGATTGTGCAGGAACCAGAACCAAACTGTTCCCTGCGACAAAAAGAGGAAGTTGCTGCTATTCTTTGCAGAGGGTTCTAAACCCAAGAAAAGTAAGTCTATCACTCCCGAGCCTTTGTATGATTTGAGGGATAGGTCTATTCTGGTTGGTTTTTCTGTTGCAAAGAGTTGGGTTGTCAGAATTCTTGCATAGGTTAAGGAAGCTTTAGACTTTCAGAAATGGTCTGTGTTATTTGCCAAAGAACTTGATGTGTTTATGCCTTTGGTTGAGGAATTTTATGAACACCTGCATACTAAGGACGATGGGTCCTACTTTGCTTTTGTTAAGGCACCCCATTAATTTATCTGAGAAGATTTTGGCTGAAATTCTCAAAGTCCCAAACAAGGGACTTGATGAGTACTCAAGGGAGAACTGGCCCACAGTTAAAGGCCTCACAGCAGAACAGATCCAGACCAGGTTGTTCACTGGTCCACTGATCCTAAGCAGGGGTACACCATTGGCCACTTAAGGGAGCCCATCATGAGGATCTTTCATACCATAGCCTCAAAGATTGTGTTTCCCAGAGCACAAGCGCATGAGTGTCCGGTTGATGGATAGTGTTCTCATATACTGTCTCATGGAACATATTCCAGTCAACCTCCCTGCTATGATATTGGGTCACATGATCTGCTGTGTGGAGAAGGCTAAGCATGCACTGCCTATGGAGGATGGCTGACCTTCGTATTCACTCATTGGAAAATTCGTATGGTGGGAGACTATGGCACCATGTCTCACCTTACGAATCAGATTATAGGTCAGAAGGGCATGTCATATGCAGGTGGTGTTCTAAAAATGAAAAGTGAAGCAAAGGGTGCTGCTGTTGGTGAAGGGACCAGTACGAATCAGTTCAGGCTACTTATGCCTTGGTGAAACAGTTGAGTGACCAGAACCAGATGATGCAGAATATGCTAAATAGTGTTACTCAACTTTGCACTGCTCTTCAAGAACCCTACAGGAGAGTTGAGGTTCGCCTTGACAAAGCTGGTATTCAGGGTCGAGAGGATTCTGAGGCAAAGGTGGAGTCATCCCATGCTGCTGGTGATGAAGATGATGATGAACTGGTTTCTGAGGAGAAAGAAGAAGAGGAGGAGGAAGAAAACGAAGAAGAGGAGGAGGAAGAAAATGAAGAAGATGTTTCAGAGGCAGGAGGAAGAAGATGATGGGACTAAAAATGACTCTGGAGCTGATTGATTTCTTCTTTTCATGTTATGTTTTGCTGCTAACCCCTCTCTTTTATTGAACTTTATCTCTGATTGCGCCTTTTTCCCAAATTACAAAAACATTTAATCGTATGTAATTTGGTCTACTACTGGTCTGTAATAACTCTTATTTAGGACAAGAGCTTTTGGTACTCTGCAGGAACTTTGATAGCATCAGCATCCCTAGAATGCTGTTAGCGCTGCCTATTTACCTTGACTTACTTCTTATCTACTGCTTGTGCTTTGTTCCTTTGATAGTACCCTTGATTTATTTTGATGATGCCAAAAGGGGGAAGCAGGTGTGAAGTTCTGTGATCTTTTCCGCTTACTCTTAGGAGGAAGTAGGTCTGGTATTACAACCTGTGTGTTGCAGCAACTAGAACAAGGCTGAGTGCCTTGTTAGTGGTGACAGACCAGAAGTTGTTTGCATTTGAGTGTATTCAAAGCACTTTACTTCTTTTCACCCTAATGACTTAGAAATAAGTCTGAACACTACTGATGTTCTTCTTACGAATGCATGTTTAAGTCTAAGAGCTCTGAGTCTAATCAGTATTTGCCTATGGTACTTAGAAACTCTTTCTTAAACTGCTGTCAGTTAGTTGTGAACTGGTGTACTTGTAAATGATGCTTAATCTGCAGGAACAGTACGAGACCAGTGCTTTGAGTTCTTATCTTAAGAATTCAATTTGTTTGGAAAAAAAAAGTTCCCAAAACTAATGATATTATTTGCAGGGGGAACTTCAGGGTTTGTCATCATCAAAAAGGGGGAATTTGTTATGTTCCCTGTTTTGAGTTTTGAATGATGACAAACCACATTGATTTATCATATTGCATGCATGTTTTTGTTTACATGTGTAGGTACCAAAGTACGAGTTCAATGGATAGAAAGACGAAGCTAGTGAAGCCAAGTCTTGAAGAATTGCATGAAGACCAAGATCAAGTTGTAGCATTTAGGTCTTAGATGCAATGTAAGTGGTATGAAGGCTTGAATGCACTATAAGGGTTTGAAACTAGACAGATGAGCTAGTTATGGATGACAAGAAATCTCGGTACTTATCATACACAACAAAGTAAAACTTGGTTGATTGAAACAATCTGGGAACAGATCTGAACCAGTCCTCAAGGTTTTACTTCACGCATTTGTATTTTAGGAAAGCTTTCTTTCCGCGTAAAATTGATTTTCAAAATACACGGATGCATGGTTTGTTGTGTGAGCAAGATTTCTTAATTATGGTAAGTGTGTTATATGATATTATACTGAGTATATTTTCCTTGGAATAATTTCCATATTTACTAAGAAAATATACTTCAATAATATCATGTAAAATTTACTTAAAAAGGCTTATTTAAGGAGTTTTGCTAACACACAAACCTTAAGCTTTTGCACGCATATTTTCAGAATACTCTAAGCAAAATCACTTCATCTCTTGAACTCTCAAATCCAAGCATAAACCCGAATACCACATAGATCTTAAATTACTCTCATTCTAAGCGTGTAAGGCTGTTTGTTTTTGAGAGAAAAACTGATTGTATTTGAGCATTCTGTGAGTTCAGTTTGCTGGGGAAGTTGATCAGGGATCAAATTCATTTGAACCATCATAGTTGGTGGTTGAGTCGAACTTCCATAGGTGGAAGTTGGGGAATCATCTTGTGCATAGGTGCATAAGTGATTGAGTGTAATTCTTTTGTTATTAAGAGTTGATTAATAAAAGAGTGAGTGAGTGGAGGATGTAGACTTATTAGAAGTCGAACCTCGTTAAATCCTGGTGTTGTTTATTCATTGCTTTTATTTCCGCTGCTAGAGAACTATTCTTTTACTGTTCTTACTATAATCGAAAAAGTTACAACATTCGGACAAACACTCAATTCACCCCCCCTCTTGAGTGTCTCTTGCACTTACAATAAACATTGTCATCAATCGATATTTACTAGAGGTCGGGAATGGGCAACATGTTTCCTAACCGTGTTTATACCCTCACCCTAGAGCTCAATCTGCGGTTGATTTTGAACATCTATGGAGTCTAGACGGGGAAATCTACATTAGATAAGTCCATAATGTGTCCCTGCAATTCCTCATATCCAATTAGGTTTATGAGTCTTCCTTTAGAGACTTGTTGTCGACTTTAATACGCTTTCAATACAAAACGTTTACAATGGGACAGTCAAATACAAATAAGTGCTCATCCTAGGTTGGCGAAATAAAAACACGCTTACAATCATCTTGTAACAAATATAAAAAGTACTTGTTTCTAATGTCAACAAATCAACTATTTGTTGTCGTAGTGATTGCTAAATTGCGAGAAATCGAACATATAAAGTCATCTAATAACAAATAGTAAAACACTTATTTCCAAATAGTAATGTAGCAAAAATATGTTGTCTTCATTTGTTGGAATATTAGAGTAAAAAGTCTCACTTTATAATAGGCAACAAGAAAATAATTTATGCTGGTATTTAGCAATGAGTTAGTCTTGCGTGACTCTAGTCCATCCTAATATTAATGTGGACCATATCCACCCATATGACATAGTGACCCTTATTTCGTATAGTCATCTTTTACAATTTAAAGTTACACTAATCTACCATTATCGAATATAGTGATAATTTTTCCATGAAATCACCTTATCTCTTGCATTAGTTTATTGTAAAGAAAACTACACTTTATAATATAGTAAATTTTACATCTATGGTTTTTTTCCGACATAGTGAGCCCTTTTTCATTAATCAGATGTACTACCATTAGGTTCACAATATTTTAGTGTGGAGCAGGTTTATATAAGATTATTTGCCAAAACTTTATTTTTATAATACTCTAACTTTATAGTGTATATACTACTAAAAGTTCAACTTTTACTTAGATAGTTAGATTAGTAAAAATTGTGCTCAAAGTTAAGATATAATAACTCAAAACATTAAAATGTTGTAGTTATTTCAACTTAGAATAAGTCTTATATTTCAATATATAATTTAACCAGTTAATATAAAAGTAGGTGTTCGATCCATGTCTCTATTATCCACGACAAATTACCTTTCAAAGGGTACTCGAACAATGAGGAATTTCAGGATCAAATTACCCGCTTGACTAGTTCACAATATTGCAGTCAATGAAACTGGACATATATATTAGAGTAAATATATGTAAATATATTTAGTGTTCTTATTTTGCATTAGGTATTTATGTAATGTATATACTTATGGAAAGTAGGGTTCTTTGTACTTTAAGTATATATCGTGAATAACAATACCAAGACTCCTAAGCGAGTATTTGCATCATCTTACATGGTGTCATAGCCTTTCCTTCTTGGCTGTACAATTTTCTTTTCTCCACCATCTTCTTCGTTCCTTCTTTCATGGAACCCGAACCTACCACATAAAGTGATTATTTCCAACATGTTATTTTCGATGAATTCCCTTTTCCTAATTCCACAAAGTTTACTCCAAAAATTTCTTACACACAGATTTTGAGTTTAATTCCACTCCTACTTTAATTTGGACCTCCACTCCTTCTATGTCTCCTTTTTTCTTTTAGCCCAAACATTCATCTCTCCCCTGCGTCAGTCAAGCTGGCCCAAAGCGGGCCATCTCCTCCTGTTAATGTGGATGTTAGCGTTGGTCCTCTTGGCTCTCTTGACCTTTCTTTGCCTCATTCCCAAATAGCTCGTCCTGGTCCCTCTTCTCAGATCCGAGTCTCACTTCCCCCCACCCAGGTCACGCGTCTAGCCTTCTGACGTAGCTCCCGACCCAAATTCTTCTGCCTCTTCTTCCTTGCCCATTATCCAGCCTAACCAACCATTCCATACTATGAGGACTTGTTCCTAATCATGAATTTTCAAGCCTAATTCTAAATATGCTAGCCTTGCTCAAGTCACTTCATCTTCTTCTCATATTTCTCCTATTCCTCGTTCTCATTTACGTTCCATTGATGACCCTTACTAGTATAACTCCCTGTGTGATGAATATAATGCTATGATTGACACTCATACTTCGGATTTCGTTTCGCGCCCTGCGGATGCTAATATTGTTCGTTGTTTATAGGTGTTTACTCACAAGGAAAAATCTGATGGTACTTTTGAACGATATAAGGCTCGTTTGGTGGCTCATGGTAAGATTAAGGAGGTTGGGGTGAATTGTGGTGAGACTTTTACTCTGATGGTGCGCCCTATTACGATTTGTTTTGTGTTGAGCTTGGCTTTTTCTAGGCACTTGTCTATTAATCAGCTGGATGTGAAAAATGTTTTTCTTCAGGGTGAGCTTCAGGAGACTATTTACATGCATCAGCCTCCCGAGTTTGTTCATCTTGACAAGCCTAAGCATGTGTGTCTTCTTCGGAAGTATCTTTATGGTTTGAAACAGGCTCCCCGGGATCGGTATCAACAGTTTGCAAACTTACATTCTCTCTTTGGGTTTTTAGAACAGCAAATGTGATACATCTCTCTTTATTTCAAACGAGGGTGAGATACTGCTTATCCTATCCTTTATGTTGATGACATCATTCTTACTTGTTCATCTGATGATCTCAGGACCTGTGTCATTGCTCTTCTTAGTTCTGAGTTTGAGGTGAAGGATCTTGGTCCTTTATCTTATTTCCTTGGTATTTCTGTCTCTTGTACTAAGGATATCATGTTCTTATGGGAGCGCAAATATAATATGGATAATCTTGCTCGTGCTGGTATGTCTTCTTGTAAGTATGTTGGTACTCCTATTGATATCTAAGTCTAATCTTAATGCTTATGGTGGGAAGCCCCTTGATGATCCTACTCTTTATCATCAGCTTACGGGGGCTCTTCAGTATCTTACATTTACTCGCCCGGATATTTCTTGTGCAGTTCAGCAGTGTGGTTATTTATGCATGCGCCATGTGATCCTCAGTTTCATGCTCTTAAGCGTTTCCTTCAGTATCTTAAGGGCACTCTCGACTATGGCATGCACTTGTCCTCAACCCCTGCCACAGGTGTTGTCTCCTACACTGATATTGATTGGGGTGGGTGTCGTGATACTTGTCGTGCTACCTCAGGTTACCTTGTGTTTCTTGGTGATAATCTTATTTCTTGGTCCTCAAAACAACAAGCTACTTTGTCCCGTTCTAGTGTCAAGGCCGAATATCGAGGGTGGCTAGTGTTGTTGCTAAGATGGCATCAATTTGTAATCTCCTACTTGAGCTTCATTATCCTTTAAAGTGTGCTACAATGTCTATTGTGATAATATTAGTGTTGTTTACTTGTCACACAACCCCGTACAACATCAACACACTAAGCATATGGAGATGGACATTCACTTTGTTCGTGAGAAGGTTGCTTTTGCCCTTATTCGTTTACTTCATGTGCCTTCTTCTTCTCAGTTTGCAGATATCTTCATCAAGGGTCCTCCTTAACCCTTGTTTACGAATTTTCATTCCAGTTTAACCATTGACCACCTTCTGCTCCCACTGTGGGTTTGTATTAGAGTAAATATATGTAAATATACTGAGTGTCCTTCTTTAGCATTAGGTATTTGTGTAATGTATACACTTATGAAAAGTAGGGTTCTTTGTACTCTAAGTACATATTGTGAATAACAATACCAAGTCTCCTAATGGAGTATTTGCATCATTTTACAATATAATTAGGTTTGAAAATTTGATATGGCACCATAAAATCAAGTTGTCAGAGTTAACTCTAGACTTGTTATCGAGTGAAAAAAAACGTAAATGGACAAGGTACGCACTAACTTAGTGTGCACGGGGTTGATAATTGATACTAGCTTCATATATTGAGTTTTATAGAGATATAGTAAACTTATATACAATCTAGTGAATTTTATTAACGGAAAACATATAGTGCAATTATTAAATACAATATACTGGATGATTTAATTTTAATATCTTAACATGCAGGAAAATGTAGGTTGTGTAGTATATGAATGGCATATGCTTTAACATATAGAAAAATGTAATTCTGCATGATATTGTGAATGTTTCAATGATATAGTGAATTCCTACATGATATAGTGAGTGTCTCAATGATATAGTAGATTGTTTAGAAATGATGTAAGTTTTTCATAATATAGTATGGTTTTGAATGATACAGTAGGTTTATGAATAATGATATGTTGTTTAAAAATAATATTATTTATATTTTTGAGTGATATTGTGAGTTTATGCACAATATAGTGGGTTTCTACATAATATAGTGGGTTTCTGCATTATATAATGAATGTTTTAGAGTGCTATTACCTGGTACACATTAATATTAACGTGAACCTGGTCTACGCAAGTCATATTAGTTATCGAGAAACCAACTTTATTGCCGAATATCTTTATTTTTTGTAGGACACTTTGGGCTCTAATAGGACTTTATCTTTGGACATCAATCCTTATCCTTATTAGATTATAAATTTTGTTATTTTCATTGTTTAGATCAATTAAGGTACAATTTTGGGGCGGAAGCCACAATTTTAGAAGTAGACTCCTCTAATTAAGTTAATTGTGTTTACCATGACATATGCTTAAGCTTGGGTGACGTTGGTCCCCATCACCAAGGCAGGAAGGGAAAATTAAACTTGGAAAATAAAAAAGTAGTCCAATAATGTGAAGAGAGAATCCAACGCTAAGCCGCATAGATGAACATCGTCTCCCCACGTTCCAAACCATGTGTCGGCTACGGTCAAATGCCGGTGGCAGTGCAAACACGTGGTTCCACTTTACATCTTTGTTTCTAGAGACAGGACACCGGAACAATAAGTATCCCCTTTCTGAATCATTGACTGCCATTCTCTTTCTCAACAGTCTCTCTCAATGGATGCCTTTCTGAAATTGACCGTGATCATCCCTTAGTCGTCGCTGACTAATTTCATTTGTTCAAAGCTTTAAAAAGAAGTTGCAATTTACCCTTTTAATTGAAGAATATGCCTAAAACAGGCCAATTTGTTGACGGGTCTTCTAACGTTGTTACAAATTTTGGACCCACATTTTTCTTTCATTTTGTGTTTTCAATAATAAGGCTTCTTTTGGATGATTGACCAAGATGTATCTAATCCTTTTATGGATCACTTCATCTAACCTTATCGAGTTACTTTTTTCTTAGATGAACGCGGAAATGATTAGAAAATTAACTACTCTAAAGAGTTCATAGCTAGTAGGATGTGTAGTTCTATTAGCCCAACTATGTAGCAGATCCACAATCTTTAGTTTGGAGGATACTAATGAGACAACATATCATAATAATTAACTAATTATGTTATGAAAAGAAAGACAAATGAAAGGATGTCATATGTTGACAACCAATAAGTACAAAAGCCACTCAAAAAAAAAAATGAGAGAGAAAGCTAGAAAGAGAAAGAGAAAGAGTGAAACTAAAAAAACCCCAAAGACCCCTCGAGAAACCCTAGCTTTTTTGCCCAAATCGATTTCGCTTCCATTTTTTAATGAGATCTCCAATAATTCTAGCAGAAAATCTTATTTAATATCTTTCTGCATCTTTCCCCTAAGTTTAATTAGGATTTCGTGTTGGAATTGTGCTATTTTAGCTGGAATTAAGGCTATAATAGGGGTGATTATTAGTTGTTATAATTGGCTTCTTCCCTACTCTGATAGGGTTAGTTCGCCTTTAAGGCTACTATTAGTAGCGTCTGATGATGATTTCCAGCCTGGTGCCCACCTCTTGGTGGTTTTCAAGTTTTATCTAGGGTTTTCTCCGAGTTTGGGGGTTTCCTATTGGCTCTTGAAGTTTCGTGAATTTATTGTGTTGCAGAGACTTTGTGTGCTGAGAGAAAGTCCTTTTTCGTTTCTTGTGTGATCATTCATTTCTGGTGAGGGTTTGTTTTTTGCTCATTCGGATTTTTGGCGTGTTGTTCTTCAATTTCGCAGACGAAATTTTCAAGCTGATATCTCAGCATTTAATGCGATGGTAAGTTTCATTAATTCAAAGGTATTCAAGGTAAGGCTGTTTGCTGATTATGTGCTTTTGAGTCACTATTTAAAGGGTTTTTGGGTTAGTATTATTTTCTCATCTTCAACTAATTCTCTTTCTGAGTTTGTGAACCTGAGTTTTCTTGCTTCCTCTCTTTCTGTGCTTGTGAACTTGAGTCCTTTCTTCTTTTCTTTTGCCTTGATTTTTAATAGTTCCTCTCCTTTAAATTTCTCAATGAATTATAAAGATGCTGTAATTGCATCTGAAGCTGGTCAGGTGCGGGAGGGTTCTCCTCCTGAGCCTGGGCCTGGTTATTTAGTTGGTGTACCCTCCTCTGTGGGTGTTGATGTCCATGACCCCCCTGCTGATGCAGCTTTTCCTGAGGCTGTAATTGTGGATGAACTTTCCCAGGTTCAACGAGATATTCAAGAGCTATCCAAATCTTGTCTGATTGGTAAGATGTTGGTAGAGCCTCTTGATGTACGTACTATTATTTCTAGAACTAAGGCTGAGTGGAAATTTGTAAAAGGTGATATTGAGTTTCTTGATATGGGTAACCATTGGATTTTATTAAAGTTTGCTAATCCTAATGACTTGTATCTTGTGTGGTCTGAAAGACCATGGCACGTACAAGGTGACCTTTTTGTTTTGCAAGCTTGGAGACCTAATTTTGACCCTTTTCTAGGGGAAATCAAGTGGGTGGATCTTTGGGTTCGTATCCCAAGATTTCCTACTGAGCTTCTTAATTTCGAATCTCTTGCTAATCTCTTTGCTGCTAATAATGTGGGTGTTCTCATTAAGTTGGATTCTAACTCTCTTTTGAGAAATAAGATCCGTTTTGCTCGTGCTTGCATTCGAGTTGATATTTCTGCCCTTCTCCTTGAGTATGCTGAATTGATTCGTGCTGGTGGCCAAGTTTGTGGCTATGTTAATTGGTATGAGGATTTTAGTTCAGGGTGTTCGTTTTGTGGGTGTGAAGATCACACTATAGATGCTTGTCCTTTATTGCATGCTCCTAAGAAGGAGGTCACTGTGTCCTTGTTAAAAAGTCCCAAACAAAAGAACTTAGCTGAGCTTCTCTCTCTGGCTACAAGGCAGGAACATCTTGCTACCAGGGCTGTGGAAGCCAATGTGGTGCAAGCTAAGCCTAAGTCAGTGTTTCGAAACTCTGGAAATCGAAATGTCTATCCTAAGTCTGCTGTGAATTTGTCTAAATCTGCTGGTTTGTCTGGAAAACGTAAGAATATGGGTGTATTTATTCGTGAACCTTCTCAAGTTGTTACTAGTAGTGCTGATGTCCCTGCTCATGGTCAAGGTAAGGGTAAGGCTGTGTTGTGTGTAGTCCCTCCTGTGTATGAGTATTTGAGTGACTCTGATGATGATTCTGTTAGCATGGCTGCCCCCCTCCAGTTGCCCTCTTCTGCTTGCTTTCAAGCAGCTTTGCTTGGTCACTCTCTCTGTGAGAATGGTGAGGGTGTTGGGCCTGCTTTTGCTCCACCTATGGCTGATGCTCTTGAGCTATCTCCGATGCCCCTTCAGGTTGTCTACCCAGATAACTACTGTGAAGGTAATTCCTTTGCTCCCTTGGCTCAACTATCTGATCAGAATTATGGTGAGTTTTCTGTATTTGGGTCTGCTGTTGAGAATGATACGATGGTAATTGCTGTTGATGAGAAATCTGAGAGTGATATTCAGGCATTTCATGAATCATCTTTTCAATCTATTGATTCGGAGAGCTCGATTGTTAAGCACATAAGTGCCATGGGTGTTGAGCAGGAGCTTCCCCAGACTCCCTCTTCTCTTTCTAGTGCTGCCAAGAGGAGGAAGGGCAACAATGAGGATGACTCAGCATCTTCAGATCTGAAGAGGTCAAAGCCTTAAGTCAGTTTTTTAAAAATGTCCAGGAGGTTGGTTTTTTGGGATGTTTAATCAATGGAGTTCCTTATCTTTATGCTGGGATGGTGGTGTAGCCGGAGTATTAGCAATAAGTTTGCATTAGAATTTGCTATGTATTTTTGTATTGTAAATAGAATAGTTTTTGTAATGCTATGGGAAACTTGTTTTTTCCTTCCTTCGTCTGGTGTGTGGAGAAGGAGGAAAAGTTTCTCATATGATGTAACTCCCCCCCTCCCTAGCTATCTCTATTGCATCCAGGTTATTTTAATGATGATCATTGCGAATCTATTTCAATTTTTTGTTATTGCCTATGGTTGTAGTCTATATTCGCAGACAAGTGTGGCTTGGATTTGGGTTGTGGCTGGGTGGTTGTTTCCTTCCCACCAGATTCTTTGTTCCTGCTTGTTTGTCTACAAGGGTATGGCTAGTTCTTATTTATTTGTTTCAGAATCCACGTATGGGCTAAGTTGGTGTTGTGTGCTTAATTTCAGTTAATGATTGTAGGCTTTTGGAATATTAGAGGTGCTTTAAAGAAAAATGCGTGTTCGGAGATTAAGGATTTTTGTGCTAGCAATAAGATAAGTATTTTTATGGTGTGTGAAGTAAAATCGAAGGCCCCATTGTCTCAAGCTACGACAATTCAATGTGGTTTCTCTAATTTTGATTTTGTTCCTACTATGGGTCTTGCGAGAGGTTTGTGGCTTTTTTGGAAGGATTGTTTACAATCTC
Source organism: Beta vulgaris subsp. vulgaris (assembly GCF_026745355.1). NCBI lineage: Eukaryota > Viridiplantae > Streptophyta > Magnoliopsida > Caryophyllales > Amaranthaceae > Beta > Beta vulgaris. The sequence goes on from NC_079209.1 coordinate 22,161,896, forward strand.
CTTTTAATTTTTCCATGTTGATCAAAGGATCTCGTTTTATGGTTGTATCTATTTCCATGCTTTACGAGAATTTACAATTTGCCATTATTTTTGTTTATGCGCCGCCTCAGAATAATCATAAATCTGAGTTCTGGGAAGAGATCATTCTATTTGCAAATTCTCTTTCCATCCCATTTATCATTATAGGCGATTTTAATGATATAGGTTGTCAGCAAGATAAGGTGGGGGGGCTTCCTTTGTGTCTAGTCGTGTGGCTAATATGAATCATTTGTTAGCCTCTTTACCCTGTGTTGAGCTGCCCTTCCAAGGTGCTCGGTTCACATGGTGGAAGAAAAGAGCGGATCCAAATAATATCTTAGAGCGGTTGGATAGAGGTGTAGCGAGCCCTGAATGGCTTAGTTGGTTTCCTCAAGCAAAGTTAGTTCATCACCCTTTCACTTCGTCTGACCATTGTCACGTAACTTTAGATTTATCTAAGAGTATCGCTATGAAGGCGCCTCCTTTTAGATTTGAAAAAATGTGGTGTCAACGTAAGGATTATGATAATTTAGTCAAGAAAACATGGTGTACTCGTTTTCAAGGCTCTCATATGTTTGTTTTAACTAAGAAGTGTAAACTTTTAAAAGAAAAATCTAAAGCCTGGAATAAATCGCAATTTGGAAATATATTTAGACAACTCCGGAATGTTGATGGACGTTTAGCTCTTGTGCAAAATCAATTGCTTGGATCTCCGCTTTGTCCCTCTCTCGCTTCACTGCAGGATCGTCTCTTGAGGAAGAGCGATAGTTTACTTTCGTTTAGTAGTGAATATTGGAAACAAAAGAGCAAGACCAAGTATTTACATCTCGGGGATGCTAATACGAGTTATTACCATACTCATGCGACGATTCGTAGGAGCAGAAATCAGATTAAAAGTTTTAAATCAGCTCTTGACCAAATTATCACCACTCCAAATGAAATTTCTAATGTGATTACTAATGAATTTGAGCAACGGTTTGTCTCTAATCCAGCATGTAGTTTCAATGAGGAGGTGGATTTTCAGCTCCTCGCTCCGATTATTTCTGCTAGTGACAATGAGATGCTGGTAGCGGAGGTCTCGGCAGACGAGATTAAGTCTGCTGTTTTTGAGCTAGCTCCAGATAAATCGCCTAGCCCTGATGGTTTTCCTCCTTTTTTCTTTCAAAAGTATTGGACGTTAGTTGGTAATTCTGTTATTCGAGCTGTGCGTGCTTTTTTTTGATTCTGGTCATCTTTTGAAGGAAATTAATCATACCTTCTTAGCCTTGATTCCTAAAATTGAAAATCCTTCTTCTGCAAATCATTTTCGGCCTATTAGTCTTTGTTCTACAATTTATAAAGTAGTCTCTAAGGTTTTAACCAATCGCCTAAAATCTGTTTTAGGAAAGATAATTCACCCTCTCCAGGGTGCCTTTGTCCCAGACCGTTTTATCCAGGACAATATTTTAATAGCTCATGAAGTTTTCCATTCCTTTCATAAGAAATCGGGTGCGGATGGTTGGCTGGCTATTAAGATGGATATGGAAAAAGCGTATGATCGGTTGGAATGGAATTTTATCCTAGTTTCTTTAAAGAAATTAGGCTTTTGCTCAAGATGGGTAGATTGGATCAGGAGCTGTATCTCCACTCCTTCTTTTTCGGTGCTTGTTAATGGTATACCGGGTAAGCGTTTTACCCCGTCTCGAGGTATCCGTCAAGGAGATCCTTTGTCCCCCTATTTATTTATCCTTTGTGCTGAGCTCCTTGCTAGACAGCTCTCTGCACCCAATATTCACCGCGACAAGCTTGTAGGTGTCTCTATTGGTAAATCTAGAATTCGTATTCCTTTTCTCACCTTTGCTGATGATACCATGATTTTTGCGAAAGCTTCAGAGGCGAGCTGTGTTGTGATTAAGAAAATTCTAGATAGTTATTGTTCTATGTCGGGGCAACTAGTAAATTATCACAAGCCTGCCTTCCAGTGTTCTCCTAACGTTCCAGTAACTACTAAAGCTAGTTTTGCTGGTCTGTTGGGTATGACCGAAGTTAGTAATCTGGGGGAGTATTTGGGTTGTCCAATTATTGACTCTCGAGTAACCAAGGAGACATTTGGGGTGGTTTGCAATAGGGTGGCTAGCCAACTCCCTAAATGGAAAGCCAATTCCTTATCCCAAGCAGGTAGAACGGTCTTAGTTCAGGCCAATTTGAAAGCAAATTATCAGATGCAAAGTTTTTATCTTCCTCTACCGGTACTAACAGCGTTAGACAAGTCCTACCGAAATTTTTTCTGGAATAAAGATCCCTTGAATAAAACAGCTAATTTAATTGGTAGGGATAGGATTTGCCTTCCTAAGGCCTTTGGTGGGTTAGGTATCCGAAAGGCCAAAGTTAATAATGTTGCACTGCAGATGAAGCTTATTTGGCAACTTCTAAAATCAAATAGTAGTCTTTGGGTTAGATTGGTGAAGAAGAAGTATGTTAAGTCTCATGATGTTTTGACTCACAGGGTGTCGGCTGTTGCCTCTTGGCAGTGGCGGAAACTCATGTCACTGCGACCCCTCTTCAAAAAAGGGCTCCGTTGGCAAATTGGAAATGGCTTTGATATTAGCTTTTGGAATGATAATTGGGTCTTGCAATACCCGATTAGTCAAATTGTCAGTCCCATGCCGGGGACTGAGACGCTTAGGGTGTGTGATGTGTTAAATGAGTTTGGTTGTTGGGATAGATGTTTTCTGGACCAGCTAGTTCCAACTCATGTGGGGGATCAGATTGTAGCTCTTTATCTTCCTTCTTCCCCGCAAAGGGATAATTTGGTTTGGGGTTTGACTGCTGATGGGCAGTATTCAGTTAAATCTGGAGCTATGCTGGCCCAGGGCCTCTTCAATCCGAACTTTGAAAAAGTTGAATATAACTGGCTTTGGAAGCTTAAGGTTCCCCCTAAAGTTAGGTTCTTTTTATGGAAAGCTTTCCATGATGGGTTGCCCTCTAAGGATCGTTTGGAAAAGTGTAAGATCTTTGTTCCTCAGCAATGTGTGTTGTGTAGTCATGCCTCTGAGTCGGTAGCTCATCTCTGTTTTGAGTGCCCGTTTACGTTCCAGGTTCTAGCTTGCCTGCAAGCCTCTGGTGATTGGCCTAACCTTCTGGATTTTATCAATCTCTCTTTTTCTTCTTCCTTCAGGTATTGGATTGAGCAGTGTCATGCTGTCTTTTCCAAGGAGGCCATTGGTAAGTTGGTTGTTGTCTGGTGGTTTATTTGGTTCTGCAGAAACAAGGTAATTTTTAATGAAGAAGGCTTCTCTCCTCGGAAAGTTAGTGCCCCCATTAGTAATTTTTTTGCCCAGTGGGCTAAAGTGCCAGATGATGTGGAGGAAAGCCTTTCAAGGGGAGGGGTTAAAATTCCTAGTTTGCGGAGGTTTGCGCGTGTTGGTACGAGTCTGTGCTGGTCCCCTCCTCCTGAGAATTTTTGTAAACTCGATTTTGATGGTTCTAAATTAAGCTCAGGTGATGCTGCTTTGGGCTTTGTTATTCGTAATAGGGGGGGGGGAGGTGCTTCTAGCTGGTGCTAAGTCAATTGGGTCTCATGTGTCGGTCGTTCAAGCGGAAGCTTGGGCGCATAGTGAAGGTTTGAAAGGTGCCCGGTCTCTTAATATTTCTCATCTTATGGTGGAAGGAGACAATTTGGTAGTTATTAACTCTATGCGAAAGACTGGCGTATTCCTTGGGAGATCTCTAATATTTTAATTGATGCAGGTCGGGAAGTAGAATTTTTCACGGAGTATCAGTTCCATCATTGTTTCCGCGAAGCAAACCGGGCGGCTGACTTTATGGCTCATAAGGCGCATGGTTACCCTTCTCTTTTGTACTGGTTTCCCCCGTACTGTATGGATTTCTCTCTTATCATCCGAAAGGATGTTTTAGGTTGGCCCCCCGACTAGGGGGGTTTTAGCCTAAGTCTGTTTTCCTTATCAAAAAAAAAAAAAAAATAAAAAAAAATTGTTGACAACCAATTATTTTAGGAAATGAGTGATGATTCTTTTTCTAGTTGCTAAGTCATAAGGGAGTAACCTCTTCGGGTTTCGCTCCATGAGTGTATTGGGCTCCTAGAGCTTTGTACTGATTTGGAGGGGAGTCGATTTTTTTTTCGTCTTTCGTCTTTTCCTTAAGTATTATGAGTCAAATTACATGCCAACATATGAAAAACAATCACTTTTATAATTGTCAAGTTAAATGATTTAATTTGACAACCGATTTCCTTGAACTATTAGTGTTGAACAGTGACCTCATTAGTTCCCATATTCATAACAAAACCAGTTCCTCCTTAAGAACAATTTAGTAATTTCACTTATCACGCACACAATATTACTTTCTTCAACACACATGGTTGTTTATATGTATGATCTATAAGCCTTACTATGTTAAGAATGTCCTAGAAATACTTTTTCATCACTCCTAGCATTAGATTTTTCAAGATTATCTCATTATTGTGAACAAAACATTTACAATCAAATGCTCTGAAATATGTAATATTGGGTTCATTTTTACCAAAATAAAGTTCATAAGAAGTTTTGTTAATCAAAAGTTTCATCATTGCAAGATTTATAATATGATAACAATTAGTGTTCACAGATTTAGCCTAAAAGTTCTTTGGAAAATCACTAACTATTAATATAGTTCTAGCCATTTCCTCCAGAGTCCTATTATTCCGTTTCACAACACCATTTTGTTGAGGGGTTCTAGGAGCGGAAAAAATATGGTCCAAGCCATGTTCTCAACTCAAATCATCAAATTTTCCATTTTCAAATTCCATGCCACGATCAGACCTTATGTATTCGTGACCACTCAAATTTTGAACTCTCTTTGCACATACAAGGAACTCATCATAAGTTTCATTTTTGCTAGAGAGAAAAATAATCCAAGTGAATTTTAAGTGCTTGTCAACAATAACTAGCACATATCTCTTTTCAATGGGGCCACAAAAATCCATGTGAATTAATTCCAATTGCTTTGTGGTGCTCACAATAGTTTTAGATTTGAAAGAAGATATTACATGCTTTCCTTTGGCACAAGCCTCGCTGACAAACTTGATCAATATGAAATTTTATAAATGGAATTCCAAAACTATATATTTTGTTCGAAGTTTGTCAAGCAATGAAAAGCTAGTGTGTCCTAGGTGTTTATGCCACATGAGATCATCTTCAATAACACTAAAGGCATGTCAAGTTATTTTTAGGAAGAAAGTGAGGATCACAATATATGTGTTTCATTTCCTTGTTCGTTCGAAGATGACATTCTTAGAGCTATTATTAATAATCAAGCATTTTTCACTATTAAATTCAATAAGGTTTCCCGTATCGAATTAAAAAATGCTTAAAGGATTGTGCTTTAAACCTTCTACTAGAAAAACATTATCAATGAAATATGATAGTGACTTACCAACCTTATCCATAACAACTATGTTACATTTCATGTCATCACAAGAAAAGTCACACTTCCACCTTCATAGGTTGAGAATGATATAAACTTAAATTTGTCTCTTGTCATATATGCAACACCCCGATAATTTGCTATCTTGTAAAATATCTTTTTCCCATAAAACTTAGAGAAATTATAAAAGTATTATTGCCCGTGTGATAATGTATCGGCTTATTCGGAATTTTGCAAGGAAAATAAATAATTAACATTGAAAATATAAATAACTTAGTCATCCATAAAGTAAACGCCAAAACAAAACCAAAAGTCAAACCAACTTAAAAGTCAACCATAACATATTAAACATAAATTATTTAAAATATAGAATAGTCTAAGCACAAGCGCTCCACTATTCCCAGCATCAAATGATGCATCATCTTCAAACTTGAATTGATTGATGTTTTATTGGTCCTATATGAATGCTCGCTAAATGGGTCATTACATGATGAATAAGACACAGACATGATCCACACCAGAAAAGCACGTAATCAGGAAAGTTGAGTACTACATACTACCTTCGTTTCTTAATAAGTGCAACATTTTCCTTATTTGGAATAGTCACAATAAGTGCAACCAAGCTTAAAATGGTAAAAAAAAGTTCAATATTATTACAAATATGCCACCTAAAAGCAAGAGGGGACCACAACTTTTTTGTTTCATCACTTGAATTACTCTACTTTATTATGGTCCCAACTTTCTCTCTCTTCATTCCTTGGTATTCCCCCACTTTCTCTATGTTGCACTTATTAAGAAACGGAGGAAGTAATAAATAACATATAAAACCTACCATGATACTAATAAAGATTAACTCAAAGAGAAATAAGGATATAATAATATAACAGACTCACTATACTGAATTTGATTCCACAAACAATAGGTTAATTACAATTATGTTGAATAGTCATTGATAGAGTTGTCCAAACCATGTCTTCAATATAGAAGACGAAATACGGGCGCGACTATGTACTCCTGCGACCAACGATATCGAGATATTAATTAAATAAAATAGAACACGGTGATCATGGTTGTGACCTTGAAATCATAAACTTTAATGATCCTTCATACCTGGTATTTCTCGGCCTTGATGAATATATCCTTATGTTTTTCCAACAGGAGTAGAATTTCTCATTTAACATTGGAGGCCTTTGAGTTGAATAACCTTCCTCGAGTTTTCGGTAGTGTTCATGTTTTCGGGATATTTTTCTCCATAGAGTTTCCTACTTTTTGTGAGCTATCGGGCTCATACCAATTGTTATTTCACTAAGAACACTACAAGTCGGGGTTGAATTGTATATGTAGAGATGAACATAGTTTTTGCGGAATTATAAATTTAAAATAGAAAAGCAAGCTAAAGGAACATGAGAGATTTTTGCGAGTAAAAACTTCCTAGGCCCAACAGGAAGAAACAACCTCAACCAAACACCTTTGTTACAACCTAATTATACCCAGGGCCACAACTTATTCTTCTAAGCTCAAGTTCGTGAATAGAAGTTCCCTTAACAATTGTTCCTTTTAACTTTGCTTGAAGTTATCTCTCTTTAACTTGCTTCACTCAAATCTTCTCTTATACAGGATTTCACTCAAAATTCCCTTACCCCAAAACCTAAATTACAATGAATATTAAACTTAGTGGAATAGAGAAAGAAGGTAAAGGAATAGATGGCTTATAAGATGATGAAGGTACCGACACTTTAAATTATTTAAGCTCAATCACTTAGTCAGTCATAATTTGAAACTTTGAAGTTGTATGTATTTATAGTAGCCATTGTATGAAACGTTAGATTAAACATGTACTAGTGGTTTAGAACATTAACCCATCTTGTTCCTTATCTTGAGGAACAAGCTCCATGATCTCTCACTAACACCTTGATCATTCATTCTGAACATGTGTAACAACCCAGTAATGGCTTCATATATTTTAGCAGTTACTTGTTCATTGTTTCTACATTTTTGATTTTCCTAATACAGATACATAAATAATAAAAAAACGAATTGAAATCCTTTTCAGAAACAATGCCTAAAAGATTTTCTTTAACAGAATATTTTATAAAAATAAAGTCCGTCACTTGAATAGAATTTCTTTAACTGCCATTGTAATTAAATAAAATCTTTAACTTAATTTTCCTAATTAGCCTTTAAAAACTTAACTGATAGTTTTTAATCGTTGCACCTTATACCATTAAACGTGTTCCTACGACTGCTACTTAGTTCCTTTATTTTAGATTAATTGTACCAACATGTCAGTTTCTTACTAAGGAATAGAAAAATATTCTCTTTACTAGCCAGGTGTTTCTTACCAAATCTTACTCGTTCCTTACATAGGAACTAACAAATAAAAAACCTTGCTTGTCTTTTACTCCAATGTAACTCTAGTACCAGTTCCTTGAGCATTTTCACTTAGTCTTAAAAATCTTGTTTGATTTCATCCTTAGACTTAGTATTCGCTTTGCTCAATGTGGTGATACCTTGAAAATTTCTATTCACTCAACAATTTGTTAGTTTATAACTTAATTTGTATCTTTATTCCTTTGTCATCATCAAAACTGGGGTTCAATAGTGTTGGCTCAAGAATTTCCTCAAACTCAAGTATGGCATCTTCCTCGTACATATTCTTATCACTGTCCCATCCTAGTATCTCATAAGATTGTTACTATCTGATCAAAGGTTGTTGCTATCTCATTGAACCCTAGTTTTGATGTTGACAAAGGAACAAAGATGCAAACTAATAAGTACTGGACTAACAAGTTATTTAAGTGAGTGAATTTAAAGGTATCATTGAAAGGAACAGAGGGAATACTAAGTCAAGGAAGAAATAAAGTTTGGATTTTGAAGACTAAGTGAAGATCTTTCTCTATTTGGTACTAGAGCTACATTGGTGCAAGAAGACTGAAGCGAGGCTTTTTGTTTCTAGTTCCATTGTAAAGGAACGAGTAAAGATGGTAAGGAATAATGGCAGTTTAGAATGAGAATGATCGTTTGTTCCTCTGTAAGGAACAGACGAATTGGCGCTAAACTTATACATATAAGGAACTAACAATTAAAAGGAACTCGACTTAGGTTGAAGCATTACAACAATACATTTATAGCAGTGAGCAAATTATGCCTAGAATCTAGGTAACCGTTTTATTTAAGGAAAAATCTGATTTTATGGGAAATGTTTTTAAGGAAAAGATTTTATTTTTCCAAAGATAATAAAAATATTTTTCGGTTTTTACGGAAATAATTTAAAGATAATATTTTTATTAAAAGGATTTTATTTCGGGTTTATTAATCAATATGTTTTTAATTAAACCAGATTAGTAATGCTTAAAGTGGTTGCTAAATTTGAGGAGTAGTAACTAAAAACACTCCCACGTTTAACAGTGATCATGGGGATCATGGGATGTTTAAGGAACGTGTTCCTCAGAGTAAGGAACATCATGGGATAATAGTTTTTCACAAATACATGTTTTAATTCCAAGTTCTAAGTTACTACCACTATAAATACTAATGTCTAATTAAGTTTCAAAGTGCGTCTGACGACTAAGTGATTTAGTGAGTTTAACTAAGTAAAGTGTCAGGGCCTTCATTCTCTCATAAAAGCCATTTGCTCTTTGCCTTCTTACTCTAATTCCACTAAGTTTATTCGATCAATTGTATTTTGGTTTTTGGGGTAAGGGGACTTTGAGTGAAGTTCTTTAAGAGAGAATCTTCGAGTAAAGCAAGTAAAAGTGAGAAAACTTCAAGTGAAGTTGAGAGGAACAACTGTTTAGGGAATAATGGTTCAGGAACTTGTGTTTAGGAACTCAAGGTGTGGCTCGTGAGTAGAATTAGGTTGTAACAAAGTTGTTTGGCCTAATTAGTGAAAGAGTTGAGTTTAAAATCCCTAGTGGTCGAGGTTGTTTCTTCTTGTTGGGCCCAAGAAGTTTTTCCTCATAAAAATCCCTTGTGTTCCTTTAGCTTATTTATTTGTTTAAGTTTGAAGTTCCGCAAAAAGTTACGTTTATTTCTACACATACAATTCACCCCTTCCCTCTTGTAGTGTTCCTAGTAAAATAACCTCCGAGTAATAGGACAATTAGCCCAATCATAATCACACCACTCTTCAAGGCGGAGATCACTATCAAAACTAAAATATATTCCCTGTCCTGGATTTTTCTTCAAATATCTAAACATTCTCAGAGGGGCCTCCCAATGAAAAACTTTGGGAGCGTGCATAAATTGTGATAAAATATGAGTTAATATGTCATACGAGGTCTAGTAACAGTAAGGTAAATCGACCTGCCCATCAATCTGCAATATTTCTCTGCATCATTAAACAAAGGACCATCAACCAAATCGAGTTGATGGTGTTGTTCTATATGAAACTCAACTGGCTTAGCACCTAATAAGCCGACCTCATATATGATATCCAAGGCATATTTTCGTTGCCTCATAAAAGTTCCATGTCCCCCCTGGCAATTTCAAGGCCTAGAAAATATTTCAAAGCACCTAAATCTTTCATTTTAAAAAAAAATCCAAGGTAATATTTGAAGTTCAGTAAAGCTTCTTGATCATTCCCTACAATAATCATATCATCCACATATATAAGAATGTTCAGCTGGATATTTTTCTTGGTCAAAGTGAACAAGAAATAGTCAGAATAAGACTGCTTCAACCCATAGGCTTTCAAAGCGGTGGCCAATTTTGCAAACCAACACTTAGGTGTCTGTTTAAAACCATACAACAATTTTTTAACCCAACACACATATTAGTATTCTCTCTTAAACCCATGAGGAATTTTCATATACATTTCTTCCAACAAATCAACATGTAAACACGCATTATAGGCATCCATCTGATGAATATCCCATTTTTTCACAGCTGCAAAAGGTAGGAAAGTACGAACCGTTGTCATTTTTGCTACAGGAGCAAAAATTTCATTATAATCAATTCCTTCCACCTGATGATGACCAAATATAACCAATCTGGCCTTCAACCACTGTAATTTTCCTTACTCACCATATTTTTCTGAATACACCCACTCACTCCCCAAGGCCTTCTTACTAGGAAGAAGAGGTTGCAATTTTCATGTGCCTTGATCCTCCAGAGCTTTTATCTCAGCTCCCATGGCTTCACACCACCCTCGATGCTTCATAGCTTCTTTAAGTGACTTTGGGGGATTCCCTGCAGTTATAGTTGCTAGAAATCTGTGATGTTTATCATAAAACTTTTCATAACTAACATAATGATCCTGTTTGGTAATGAGAGTTTTGTGGTGAAATTAGAGTTTTGGACCCCTACTAGAGTTTTTGACCAGTCAAAACTTTAATAGGGGTGTTTGGTAAAAGTGCTGATTAGATTTTGCGGTCAAAACGCCATTTTCTAAAATGCTAGGTAATGCAGCGTTCCCAAAAGAGGTTTGGAATTATTTATTGCTAAAACGCGGATCTACCCATCTAACCTAAGGAAAAAAAAACCATCTTGCATCTATTCTCACTCTTCGACATATCAGATTCGGAAAAAACACCTCCTTTCCCTCATCTCTTATTACTTCACATATCAGATATGGAATTACAAATAAGGAGCTCATGAATTCTAGAGGTATCTTCAAAGAGGTTAGTGAATTTTTATTTATGATTTGCTATTGTTTTCATTCTCCCCTTTTTCAGTAATTTTTCATTTGCATCTGATAGTGATTTACTTGTGAAAAATTCTATCTTTCGGCAATTCTATGAGATTTATAGTAATACATTAGAAAACAGCACAAAAGATGAATTACTAGTTTGATGCATTAGTTTCATCGAGCTAAAGTCAAAGTGCATTAAGTGGACCTAATTATTTAGTGCATTAGTAAAATTGTTTGTAAATGTGTATTTGTTTATAAGGAAAATTATAGTAGCTTTTATGGACTGTAGATCCTAATTATTTGATGCATTATTAGTGAAGTTTTTTTATAATAAATTTGAGCTAGTTTGCATTTTTATGATTGTGGTTGATTGCATATACTGTCCACAAAGAATAGAAGAGAACATGGTTATTATGTTGCTTCCATTAATCATAGAAGATGACCTTAAACAAAAAAAAAAAAGGACAATGAGGAAGGAGATGTTTTGGTGAGAGATGTGGGTCGAGCTATTTGGTCTAAGAAAACTTTACTCATATTATGTGATTTGTGTATCTAATATGCTGAAAGGAGTAAGGGAAAATGGGGTGCAACAATTTCACAAAGAATGCCATGGAAGGTGCTTGAAGTGGAGTTTACTAAAAAAAACTAATTTGGTATATGACAAGAACCAATTGAAAAACAAGTGGGCTTGGATGAAATCGTTGGAGCCTTTGAAGAGCACTTAAGGGGAAAGAAATCGGATTAGGTTGGGATCATGAAAAAGGAACAATAAGTGCTAGTGATGATTGGTGGAAGAAAATATTGAGGTTAGTTTATACGTACCCACTTTATCACTTAAATTGTCAAAAGAAATTAAATTAACTACCTAGGTTGGTTATCATCTAATTTCATTCACCTCTTTTAAGGAAAATATGCATTTTAGAGCTTTTCAATATGAAGGTATTAAGCCCAAACTTGATACAAGATGGAACAACTCTTTGGAGCTACGGTTGCTCAAGAAGGGATGAAGTTTACTCTTGTCCAGTGCCCAAAAGAATCAGTTTATATCCCTTCTATGACACTCGTCCATATACACTCTTCACCCCTTGGTGTTTGTGATGGTGGTAATATAATGCCCGACTATGATGATGTAATGAGTGACAATGATCATTTTTATGATAACAAAACAAACATAGATTGGCAGGAAGTTTGGAATGATTCTACTTCACTACCTTTCCCATCTCCTTCTCCACAATCAATTGAACATGGAGTTAAAGGAAGTAAAAAAAGTTATGAGAATGACTCCTAATGGAAAATTGGATGCAATGGTGAAAGTTGTTACTAAGAGGAATACTAAGGAAATGGAATTGATGAATCTTGAAGCACAAACACTTACTTAATCCTCTCATACACTTGCTGATTCATTGACGAAGTTGGTGTCTATGCCCAACCTCATACCAGGTGGCCCATAATTCTTTTTTGGTTGCACCATGATCGAAGATCCCCAAAAAAGGATACTACTCAATGACATGTCAGATAATAACACAAGGCTTTAGTGGATACAATACTTGTATGAAAAAAACAAGTGAAAAATGCATCGTTTTAACTATTAAGACTTCTTCTATCTAGTTTGGTGCTTTATCTTTTGGACATTTACCATTATTGGATAGTATCAAGTGGTTTTGTATGACATGAACATGCTAAGTAGCATTCAGGCTTTGCAATTTTGTTACATATATGCAGCCTATTAACGTTAGTAATTTGAATGTAATATGAACATGTGATAGTAGTTCAATTAATATTTGCCACTGTTGTATATTTATTTTCATCGATATTGTAATGGATATACTTGTTATGCTATTTGCATGTATGAATTTGCATGAAATAAGAAATCGAATGCTGGAAAGTCGTAGAAATAATGCATTTTGGGATTATGTGGCATCTTTATTAGGTTATGAAATGATGTCATGTATGGCTCCTTGGTCATGAAAATTGTTGCTTCAACATGTTTAGAATGACACCTTGCACATTTCAACAACTATGCATGGATTTAGAAATTAAGCATAGGTTATCACCTTCAAGTAGGATGTCAACTTTAGAGAAAGTGGGTATATTTGTTTACATTCTTAGTTAAGGAGTGTCAAATCGAGATGCACAAGAGCAATTTGAACATTGCGATGAAACTATTAGTAGAATATTTAAAGATGTTGTAGATGTCATGGATGGTTTATCAAGAGATTTACGAAGACCAAGAGATCCCAAGTTCGCAAAAATTTCTTCATACATTGAGGATGATGCACGATATATGCCACATTTTAAGGTATGTATTTTAAGATCCATTGTTTCTAATATTTACATGTAATATTGGACTTTATATTAATGCCAATTATTTCATACTAGGATTGCATTGGAGCCATTGATGGTACTCATATAGATGTTATAGTTCCTGAGGAGGATCAATTACGATATAGAGGAAGGACAGGGACACCCACTCTCAATGTTATGGCGGCATTTGACTTTGACTTGCTTTTTACTTTTGTGCTCACCGGTTCGGAAGGATCGACTCATGATTGTCGTATTTTCCTTGATACTATTGGCAACAAAAGTCTTGATTTTCCAAAACCTCCTCTTGGTAACTGATATTTATATTTCTTATTTGTCTTGAATTTTTTATTACTCCATTTTAATTATAATTACTATTTTCATTATGTTAATTAGGAAAATATTACTTGGTAGATAAATGATATCCACAAATAGAAGCATATCTAACTCCATTATACAACACAAGGTATCATCAATCTAAATTTCATGGTGCAAATCCAGGAGAGCCTCGAGAAATTTTCAATCGCGCGCATTCTTCCTTAAGGAGTTGTATTGAGAGGGCATTTGGCATTCTAAAGGCGCGATGGAAAATATTTGAAAATGGTAAAGTATTCATCACAAGATCAAAATAGAATAATTTGTGCTTCATTTGCATTGCACAATTACATAAGATTAAGCAAAGTTCCCGATCCGGCATTCAAGATCATAGATGAGGATCCCACATTTATTCCTCCAAAAGCATATGAAGATGTTGATAGTAGTTCTATGCAAGAAGCTCAACATTTGAGTACTAATGAAATGACAAAAGTTCGTAATGAGATTACTACTACTTTGATGAGAAGTAGACGACGACAAAGTTCTTCTTAAACATTAGTAAACTAATAAAGTCTTACAACTACTCGTATTGTTTTACAACTTCAGAGGAAGTTTATGATACGTAATAACTGTATAAGTTAGTTTACATGACATTTTTTAAGGAGAAAAGTGTTATTACTTGTTTTAGTGAAGCACTTTGGATATGGTTTGAATTAGAACCCACGATTTATTTCTTATTTCTAATAAGAAAAATAATTACTACAATTTATTTCTTATTTATAGCACGTAAGAAATACTACAAAAGACAAATGCCGATAAATGTCATTTTACACAAATCAACTTTTATCAAACAGCTAAGTTTTACCAAACATATTTATATAAACATCAGTCAAATTCGCAATCAAAACATCTAAAAAAAAAGTTAAAACTTAACAGCAAACTCTAAACTCTAACAAATAAACTCTAAACTCTGTTTGCCAAACAGGGCCAATATGTAATAGGATAGGGAGTACCTGAGGACGATGGTGAAACAGGTGCTTGAGTTGATGAGCTTTTTTTTCACTACAGTATGAGTCACATAATCCTGCAACTTTTTATTTGGGATCTTAGTTCGTCTCCCTCGTCCCAAATTATCTCCATCATCCTCCCTATTCTCTCCCTGAACACCAACCTCGAGGGCCACGCCAGCGGGACCTGGCGCGCCATCCCCCAACACGCGATGCTCTAGGATCTTGTCGCGTGACTCGACCACTCCAGCCAGCGCCATATCCACACCCCCGCTTGTCCTAAGTCCCCCTTCAACATCAATGAGAACTTCAACAACAGGCATATGCATCTCCTCATCACAAAATTCATCCACTCATGCCTGTCCCCCAACAACAAACTCATTCAAAGGTTCAATTACAAGAAAAGGAAGTTTATATTCAAAAACTTCACATCACATGAAACAAAATATTATTTGTTTTCTAACACATATAGATTCCATATTTCTAAGTATAATTAGAATAACCAACAAAAACACAACGACGACTCCTACTAGCAAACTTATCACCCCCATGATAAATATTATAGGCATAACACAAACAACAAAAAATCTGAATATGTGTCATCGGAGGGGGCTTGCCAAACAAACACTCAAAGGGGGGTTTTATAATCAAGCACTACATTGGGGGTTCTATTTATCAAATGACAGGCCGCTTGAACACAATCCCCCCAAAACTTCAAAGGTAGATTAGCCTGGAATTGCAATGCACATGTGACATTTAATATATGTCCATGTTTCCGTTCGACCCTTCCATTCTATTGTGGTGTTTTAACACATGAAGTTTCAAAGATTATCCCTTGTTTCACAAAATAGGGGGGTAAATAATTAAACTCAGTGCCATTATCACTCCTAACACATTTAATTATTGTTTAATTAAATTGTCTTTCCACCAATGCCACAAAATGCAGAAACATGATTTCAACCTCCGATTTATTACATAATAAATAAGTCCAAAGTCCGAGAAGAATCATCAACGATAGTTAAAAAATATGAAGCACCATAAGCAGACTTAGTTCTATATGGCCGCCATAAATCACTGTGTATTAATTCAAAAATCCTATGAGCTCTACTATCACACCTTGGAAAACTAGTTCTAGGTTGATGGGCACGAAAACAACCATCACACCCATCTTTATTGCAGCTAGTAATAGTAGAGGAACTCACACAAGGTAAATGTCGCAGAATTTTCTCCGAAGGATGTCCCAAAAACTTATGCCATATATTCATCGATGTGATGACATCAACAACCATTATACTTACCTTTGGAGCACCTTGAAAAAAGTAAAGTCCATTTTTTCATTCACCCGCTCCAATCAATGTTCTTGTTTTGCGATCCTATAAGACACATAATTTTTTAGTGAATTGGACTATACAATTTGCAGAATCCAACAATTGTAGAATAGAAATCAAGTTACAATCAAGATTAGGCACAAATAGAACATTAGTAATTGTCATGTTTCCAGGAAGAATCACATCTCCCTCATGTGTAACATGTGTAGTACTTCCATTAGACAATCCCACTTGACAACCATTAATTTGTCGGGGCACACACAAGTAAGAAAATGTGCCAGTGACATGATGAGTTGCACCGGTATCCAAAATCCATAATTATTTACTATTTAGCCTATTTTTAGGTCGAGGAAGATTCAATAAATCCAACATATTTTGCCATTTTTCTCATGTAATTCCCAAGACCTGCGACATTAGAATCTTAGGGCTGCTGTCCACCAAATTTCGACCCTAGACCAATGACGACTTTATTAGTTGTACAAAAATTCAAACTAAAACTATGCTTCATAACATTTTTTTTATGCAAACATTTAGTACTTTCTCTCTCCTCTTAAATCTTCTGCGTCAGCTCTTCTTGTTCTTTGTCTTGTTTAATAAATACCTCTGCTATTGTTTTCATTGTCTCCTTCAACTCCACCTGATATTCCTCCAAATCAATGGTCGCAAATTCATCTTCATGGGAGTCTTCTTGATCAAGCACCATTAAATCTGAAGGGTCATGATTCCGGCGATTAAGGCGAACGTTTCCAGCACAAAGGTCACTGTAACACCCCCGTAACCCCTCCTTATATAAACTAGGACAAATTACGGGCGTTGTTATGCCACGCATGATAATACGTAAGGCTAATCAGATAATACAGCGAAAGTCAAACTGGAAATACTTTAATACAACTGAAATAAGAAAGTATGTAAATGAGTTACAAACTCAAAAACTATCCCATAATAGTCCCATATTCAAAACAAGTCAAACTTGACCCCGATGGTGATCAAGTAAAGTCAAACTTATAATTCAAAATAATTTCATTTGGAAAGTACTCTTGTACTAGAACTCCCATCCGAATGCTTATGATTTCCATGCACATCAAGAACTTGTACCTGAAACTTCTCCTCTAAGCTCTGCTTGCCAAATGGGTCATCACAGGGTCGTTGAGGAAAAATAACAACCAAAACAAAGAAACACATACATCAGCAAGGTTGAGTACATAACACAACTAACTGATGTAAATAATAATGCATGCAATCCTTATGATTCCAAGAGGAGTGACATAAGTAAGACGATGACTTTAGGGCCTGAGATGATTGAAGAAATAATGAAACAAATTAGGCTTATTCAACAGCACATGAGGGCAGCTCAAGATCCACAAAAAGCCTATATAGATCAGAATAGAAGAAAGATGGAATTTGAGGTTGGGGAGAAGGCTTTGCTAAAAGTGTCACCAACAAAGGGGGTCATGAGATTTGGTAGGAAAGGAAAGTTGAGTCAGTATTACATTGGACCATATGAGATCTTGGAGCGGATTGGGGAAGGAGCCTATAGCCTTACCAATGGAGTTAGCCAATGTCCATAACGTCTTTCATGTGTCTCAACTTCGAAAATATGTCCATGATCCTACCCATATCATTCAACCTGAAACCATTGAACTAGATCAGACCTCATCCTTTGAACAACACCCAGTTAAGATCCTAGATACCACAACAAGAAGTACCCGGAACAAGGCGGTAAAATTAGTCAAGGTGTTATGGTCAAGTCAAACTTTTGAAGAGGCTACATGGGAAGTCGAAGATGATATGAAAAACCACTATCCCGAACTTTTTTGGCAAGTACGCTTGAGTTTCGGGGACGAAACTCTATAAGGAGGGTAGAATGTGATACTAACTTTTGTTTGCATATTAGTAGCAAGAGATAACGTTAAAGTTCAAGGACGAACTTTCTTTTAAAGGGGAGTAGATGTGATATCCCAAATTTTCATAACTACTTTATGAAATTTATTTTGTTATAATAAGATTTTATAAATATAAAATTATGAAAAATAAAATATAATAGTAATAATCAGATTTTTTTTAAGAAATTCATTTTTTTAAATACCAGATTTTTATCATTAAAAAATAAATAAATAAATATATAAAAATTTCGAAAGTTGTTACAATAAAATCAAATTTTTTTTTTTATTTTTTTCATCCAAAAAGAACAATAGAGAGAAGAAAATTCTGAAATTATAACTTGAATTGGTTTTGGGAAAGGATTAGATTTTTTTGAATACTTATCTTTTAGTGAAAATCCTAATTTATACATATATATACCCCCAACACCCAAAAAAAATCCCCACGTAATACACTTTCTTCATCTCTTTGGTAACTTATAAATTTCAGATCTAGACTCACCATTGTTGTTATTCAAGGTTTAATAGAAAAAAAAAATTAAAAATCCCGACAACGACGGCTTGGCCGGAGTATTGGCGCTGCTGGTCTCCTTCTCTTTTCTTCTTCTTCCCTCATCTCTTTCTTTTTTCCCTTTGCTCTGTATTTTGCGTGGAGTAGGAGCAGGAAGTCCCGAAACTATGCCTGATTTTTTTTCATTAAATGCTTACCTTTTTGAGTTTTTTAAAATATAAGGGAAAAAGGAAATATTTAATGAGAATTTTTGGGTTGCAGTAACTTTCTTAGTCATGTGTTTGTAACTTTTTGGCAATTGTTGTAAGTGTCCTTTTATTTTTCTTTATTTAACAAAAAAAAGGGGCATCAAATACTTGTTTGGTGATACTGATTATTTTCGTTCAAAGTTTTAAACTTTAATTTTATTTTTGGGATATTATATCGAGTGACTAACTTTAGGTAATATTATTTGATGTAGATGGAACATCGTAGAAAGCGACTTTTAGTTGATATTGCTATACTTGGGACGCGTTCAAGGTAATTGACAATGTCCATCAAAAACTAAAATCCCGTTAGGAATTGTATGTGCTATGTGTAATACATGTGGTTATGTGATTCTATGTTTAGGTGAGATGTATATTATGTGACATAAATAGTATTAGTCCCGGCCTACTGAATTTCAATTCCCGTCTAATAATTAAATTTGTTGTTGTTTGACTCATATAAACTTGAAATAATTGAAATGGTTAATCATATTATATATTTGTCTGTATTATGTTATACTTGTCTGTACTACGTTACAGTTGTCTATATTATACTATAAAAATTATTTTCATAATATAACTATTATTATTATAACTATTATTATTATTATTATTATTATTAATATTATTATTACTATTATTATTATTATTATCATTATTATTATTATTATTATTATTATTATTATTATTATTACTATTATTATTATTATTACTATTATTATTTTTAATATTATTATTATTATTATTATTATTATTATTATTATTATTATTATTTTGCGGGATTGAGTTGTAATTACTTAGCTTTGGCTAATTTTGTGTATTTGTTTTCTTTGCTCTTTTCCTATTTATATTGTGTAGGTTCGTGAAAGGGACTATGTTGCAGGAATGAGCAAATATATAGTTTTTAAGTTCATCTAGTTTAATAAATATTATAGTACTGATAATTGGGATTGTTTAGTTTTGGATTGGTTTAAATTAGACAACTTAGATTGGGTTATTTTGATACTTTGGTTTGTAAGTTGAAATTTTATTTTCAATAATTAGCCTTGCATTTATTTTTAACAATAGATGTGGTGGTAACATCCTAAAGGTTTGGTCAGATATTTTAATGAAAAGTGAATGTTTTATAAAAGTTTGAAACCAAAGTTTTGGGGTGTTACACTTTTTCCCTTTAAAATAAAGGATTTTATATTCTCTTTGCGAGAGACTTTTCTTTGTTTTTGAGGAGTAATATTCAGGGTCACATATCTATTGGATTGTCATGAAATAATGATGCAGGATCACAACAATTACTAATAAATATGTTTTCATGATCAACCTCGTGACTACAACAAGTGGTCAGGTGATCTCTCCGAAAAGGTTGTATATTCTAGAGATATGTGCAAGATTTGGCCCACAATGCAAGATTATTGTAGTTTTGAAGAACGAAACATTTATTTGTTTCAATATGTTATGTATTTGCTAGATTCAAGCTTCTTTTGTTAATGTCGTATGACTATTTATTAATAAATTAATTTGACTATAGAAAAAAGACAAGAATAATATTCTTGTCAAACCTAAACCTCTTTTATATACTAAACTAGATAACCATCTACTACTACAACTATTATAATATGAGTCCCAAATTTAATAATTCTAACATACATGAATCACATATTAAACTATTTAACTTCCTAATTAATTTAGAAGATCAAAAACTACAATAAGAAAAATAATAAATTTACTAATCATCACTTTGTTGGTAGATATCCACAAGAATTTTGATGCTTGGAACATATTGCTACTTAAACACAAAAATAAAGTTGAATTGCTTTTAGTTTATGTGGCGTCATGATATACAATATAGTTACTATTATCTGTTATATATAGTGGTGTCAAAACAGGTTATCGAACTGGTTTTGGGTTGGCGCACGCTAAACCAAGTCAGACCCAGACATATCAAGTTTATGCCAATCTGTGTCCTAGGTTAGGATCGTTCAGGTTTTATTCATCTGGTTCGATCACATTTGAATCACCAAATTTCACGGTGCTAGAAAGGTCAGGGTCGTCCCATTTACAAGTCGGACCATTTCCAGGTCGATCGCCCGTGGACATTTTTAAACTGGGTTTGAGCAAGTCGTATTTGGGTTTCATGTACGATTGAGGTCGAGTCAAGTTTGCTCGAGTTGAATTGATTATGACCTTGGCTCGATTATTTTTTAAGCATCAGGTCCATTCGCTATTGGACGCCAATTTGGCTTCGGCTAATCTCCAGATCAGGTCATTTTATATCATGTTATTACCTTCTTTATCAACTAATTATAACTTATCAAATAGTTTTAAGATCGAGTTATTACACATTGACCACTATAGAGGTATGATCAATTTCAAATTTAATTTAGTATGGATTTTGTAAGCAAATCATATTAATAATCAAATACATTAAGGTCGAAATTTATAGATGTTAACGAAAAACTAATAAAATACTATATTATTTACAGTGATGCTTAGTGTATTCTCTTAGTTAACCCCGTACGTGTTTTGACTAGTCAATTGCATAATGTTTAGTGTATTCTCTTAGTAAGTTGCGTAAAACCAATCTAATATATAAATTAATAGAATGACTCTTAATATGTTCTAATATTATAATCAACGACAATAATATTGAGTATACGATCAATCCTCATATTTATATAAATGATTATAGAGAACGTATTGTGTCGGACTCGTCCGACCATAATTTTTGGTCGGACAACTTTCAGGTGGTCCCAATTTTTTTTCAGTTAGTCTTAATTTTTTTTCAGGTAGTCTTCATTTTTTTTCAGGTAGTCTTCATTTTGTTTTCAGTTAGTCTTCTTTCTTTTCAGTTGGTTTTTGTACTTCAGTTAGACTTACTTTGGGTTTCAGTTGGTCTTTATTCTTTTTCAGGTAGTCTTCATTTTTTTTCAGGTAGTCTTCATTCTTTTTCAGGTAGTCTTCATTTTTTTTCAGGTAGTCCAACTGAAAAAAACAAAGTCCAACTGAAACAAAACAAAGTCCAACTGAAAGAAACACAAAGTCCAACTGAAAGAAAACAAAGTCCAACTGAAGAAAACAAAGTCCAACTGAAAGAAAACAAAGTCCAACTGAAAAGAAAACAAAGTCCAACTGAAAAGAAAAAAAAACACTAACCTCGAGTTCAGGGCCATGTCATTCATACCCAAGCATTTCTCAAGTAGTTGAAGGAGATTTCTCAACTGAAAGAAGCCTTAATTTGAGTTGAGGGCCATGTCTTCCACCACTTATGGAATTAATAAAAACAACCATGGCATTGTTATAATAGTAGAACAGAAGCACCAAGAGCACTTTGTACTAGGCTAACAACTCCTTATCACTTCCAAACAACAGGTGTCGAAATCTATTACTATCCTTACTATACACAACCATTCTAGATAAACTAAATCATCTTCACGACTTCACCCAAAATCACCAAGAGCACAGTCGATTTCGCACATTTGCGAACCACCAAGAAATGCTTGTGAAAATGTGCGTACGAGAGAGAGAAAGTTGTGAGATAGAGAATCTACCATAGCTTGAATCTACGGTTGATCCGTCACCGGAAACCACCGAGGTTGATGTTGTCGCCTCCATTTTAATAGACCCGGGCTGTTTTCAGAAGATTGAGGTGCTGGTTTTGTGGAGGGAAGTCGAAACTAAAATTGTATAGTACTGGGCTCAGCCGGTCTGACGAGAATATTGGGTCAGACAGTCTGACCCAATACTTTCACATGATTATATTATTATGAGCATTAGAACTGATACATAAGTTTGTAGATAGTTATGATGATAATAATAAGAATAATTATAATAATAACAGTAGTAGTACCAATGCTAACAATAAAAATAATAATACAAATACAAATACTAATAGTAATAGTAATAGTAGCAACAATGCTAATAATAGCAATAATAATAACAAACATAATGATGATAATGATGACCTTAATCAACTAATGTCTAAACCATCATTTGTTGGCTTTAGGATGTTTATCTTGAGATATTTCCAGATTTTGATGTCTAGATTATTGACACTACTTTGACGTAATAGGAGATTTGCACAATAAGGTTATCTTATAATACGTTGAAGATTTGGCTTCTTTATGTCATTAGCAAATTGTTATGATATTTGCACTATCACATTATCTTATTCTATGTTTTTTTTTTGTTTATGTTCTCTGCATTAGGCTTAGATTAGGTTTCTCCAGATCCAATTATGCAATTATAGAGGTTCAAGTGTTGGTTAAGCTGAGAGGAGGTTCTCACTCTAAATCTATTGTAGTTATATCTTCTGATACTTCGGGTGAATTACTTTATCTTAATTCTCCCCAAGATCATGTGATGACTTCCAGAGTCATTACAATTCAAAAATTCATCTTGTAGGAGGCCTTCCAATTTATTTGGGGTTAATCTTCAACCTTCAGGCATTTTGAGTTTAAGTCTCGTGAGACCGAACTCTATAAACCCCACAGAAAGGTAAGAAGCCACTAATGGACATGCCTTCTATGTTACCATTAATCATTGGAATCCCATGAAAATATTTCGTTCAAGGACCTTGGGATTTGTCGTCTAGCAGACATAGACATCTACTAAATGAGATGCGGCAATCTATTTCTGAAGATCGTATGAG
Source organism: Beta vulgaris subsp. vulgaris (assembly GCF_026745355.1). Lineage (NCBI taxonomy): Eukaryota > Viridiplantae > Streptophyta > Magnoliopsida > Caryophyllales > Amaranthaceae > Beta > Beta vulgaris. The sequence continues at coordinate 22,185,181 of NC_079209.1, forward strand.
TTTCGTCTCTCAACAGGTTCCTTCTCATATCGGGTCTTCTTCAACAAGACATTCAACTCAAACCCACCTACCATTGCTCGAGACAGGTTTAAGTTGGACTGGACATGTAATAGTTTATTTTTGTTTTATAGAGTATGTAAGAGCATAATGAAGCTCCTTTAGTTTATGTTTGCTTTGTTTTATGTTTGGTTGTATTAGCATTAGGTTTTACTTCCTTTTTTCATTAATGCAAGTTTTCTCGATGTCAAAAAAAAAGAAAAGAAATGTTCCTACATTTGGAAGTTTGCGCGAAAGGAAGTTGAAGGCATATGCATATCGTCGAGTATTACGCAAGCTTTCATCATATGTTGTAAAAATTTATTCCATTGCAGATGAATATATATAGTCTTTTCCTAGTTTTGAAGTCCGTGAGTATGCACGGGTTGTTGGTTAACTTATTTTTTCTGTTTTTTTTGTTAACATTGTTGATTTTGTGGTGCTGTAAAATGAGATTTTCAGCACTGTTATATTTAACAAAAAGTGGAATTGTTGCAACGGATGGAAGCCTATCCAAAGTGGTAATTGTCGTAATAAAAAATAACGGAAGAAGTATATGTCATTATACTCTAATTTACATCTTTCATATTGCGATATGTAAATTCTATATTTTTTTAATATTCAATTGAATATTCTAGATTTTTGAAGCTTTTGTGATGAATGATTTTTTAAGTTATTGAAATATGGTCATCATATTAGCTTTGCGATAATATATAATATAAATTAGATACTTATTAAGAGTCATTTGATCATGATTGCATTAATTATAGTGATATAATTATATTCCTAATTAATGTTATTGTTTTGATGTAAACCTGCGGCTCTATTTAATTATAATGAACATTTTTATTCTTTGTAGTATGTAGCAAAAGTTATAATACTTAATTGTATTAATGATTTTTAGATAATTTTTGGTGGGAATCAAACCCCAATCTAAAACTTTATTCTTGCTATAATCATGTAGTGATGGTAATACACTAATGCATATAGAACGGAAGAGGGGAAAGCCCAAAAAGAATATCACATTGATGGTATCATGAATAGAATTAATTAAATATAAAAGTAACCTTTATTGATAATTGTAAAAATAATTTAAGGGAAAACAAATACCTCTTCATCAATCATGATCATAAAAAAACTTATCAAACTTCAGTTATTTTTATGATTCGTGAGCTCAGTATAGAAACACGAACCTTGAATTCTCAATTAGTTTTAGTAGAATTAAGTTCATAGAGAAAATAATAAGACATGAAATATAGATATATACATAAGTATTTATAATTACAATAAATAATCTAGAAATAAAATATTTGGTCAATCTAAAATACTTCTGCAATGTCGCGTTGACAAACTTTCATTTGGTTTTTCATGTAATGCAATCATGTTATGCAATATGTTTGTAATTATTTTTAGTTACTCTTATGGTTAATTGGTAGCTAAACATGAATATTTATAATAGAGTGTTTAATCATTCTAGGAATTAGAAGACTCAAAATCCCAATCTAAATCGAATTCAAAGTTTCAATATACAAAGGATTCAAGTAAGATAAACTTGTTTGGAGAATAATAAGGTGGGTATATTTGTCTAAGATAATGTTATTAAATTGATGTTCATTTATCTAATACTCCTTATATATGTGTACCAATTTTTTCACCAAAACCCCGACAAATCACAAAATTCACCTTACCCTCAACATTTCAGATATTCACCATATACCCACAAGGTTTCAAAATTGTGCACCATACATCTACTCTTTTCTTAACATTCGTTAACTCGTCGTTGCCATTATTTACGAGTTTGCCATGAGTAACCCCTAACCCTCAAATCTAAACACTAATTCCTAAAATCTAATCTAAACCCTAACCCTAAACTTTAAACCCTAAAATCTAACCCTAACTCACCATATCCCCCTCCACCGTCGCAGGCCTCCACCCCTCTGTCATGAACTGACATAGCTTGGACTATATTTAGGAAATTGATATATAACTAAGATGAACTTTGATTGATAATTTCTGGAAAAAGGCGGTAAAATAAGGTGATAAGTACAAGCTTCCGAGAGGCTTGTTCTCTTTATTAAACTCTTAAAAGTTCACCCAAAATACTAGTTAATATTCAACATTCTTGTCCCTTTCTCACTTCCCCTATATATAGAGTATTCCTTTTAGTAACCTACCTAGCTTATTACCCAAGCTACTAATTGAGATAAAACCTAAATTACCCCCCCCCCCCTATGATCAGTTCAATACATTACCGGTTGCCCAAACATCCACCTTGTCCTCAAGGTGGATTGAAATTTGCACTTGACTCTCGGCATTGGCAGCAGTATTTGTAACCATCTTTAGAACATTGTTTTCGTTGTCGTTTGAGCTTTTCTGTGTCGAATGTTGATTTCATCAACTTAAGTGATTTGTCCATAGCGGCTAAAAATTCCAGAAACTTAGAAGGAAAAAGTCTCCGACTATGGGTGAAGTGGGTAATAATTGAATAGGACATAAGAGTGTGGGAATTGCAGGGAACTAAAAGGAATATCGGTCAGAAGGCTTTGATAAAATTAGTAGAAGTTTTGGTGGGTAAAATAGTGAGTTGAAGGGTTGAGAGATGGAAATTGAAAATTTGAGTGGAGTAATTACAAAAAGAGTCGGCCTGGTTAGTGAAATAAGGGATGAGAAGAATTAGTTTTTGAAATTGGATGGAGTGGCTTCTTAAAACATGGGCTGATGAAGTGGGCTGATGATGTAAAATAAATGTAGATAAGGGGCCCAATTCATTGAAGGATGGACTAGATGATTGCATGGGTCAGGTTCTCCACATAAAATAAGCTAAATAAGTGAATGTCATCACTTCATTCGGTGGAACACATATCTTGCAGGCCCTCTATTCTAAAAGGCAGTTGATGAAAATTAGGTGGGCCCTAGAAATTCTGACCTCAGCACTTATGTCACCATTTTTGCCTTTTACTAGATTGTCCTTAATAAGATCTTCTAAAATCTGCTTCTCCTCCAAGGAAATGAGAGTCCTCTCTATCATTTATTCTCGAACCCTCTGGAAGTCCGTTTGACGCAACCACTGTGCTCCACTAATTTGCTCCTCGCTGCTGCCCAGACCCCTAGCAGGATAAGTACTTTCGACAACACCTTTCTCACGTAACCTCACCATTGTTACACTAGTGAACCTCGCTAATGGACCGCAACCTTCCCCACCTCTATACTTGGCGACGAACCCCGGACCGCTGCCAGAACCACAACCTCCAGCACCACCTCGTTCGTATAGTTATCCATCTCCCTTTTGCCTTCCAGATTCAACACTCAATCTACTCCCACTAAATCCACATCGACCTTTTATAGATCTAACACCAGAGCTTCGGCCGAAAAAACCTGGACCACCACAAGACCCTTTTCCTTCCCTGTCCAAGTTAAACTTCCTTACTCCCCTATTGTGATTAATGGTTTTTTCACCCTCTACACTACATCAGATTCTTTCTCTGCCACCCGATTGCTCCCGAGCGGAGAAATATGCTGCGAAACTACCACCACTGTCACCAATATAACCGCCTACTACCCTGCCGATGTCGAATCCCGGTCCTCCATCGGAACTACTACCCTTAGCTCATCCTTTCTCAAAAATTCCGCCACTATGGTTTTTGCTAGAGACGTTGTTTCGTCGTTCTTCGGCGGCCTTACCGGTGTAATCAGCCACAACACCGCTCTCTGGTTCGCCCTTCATATATATTTCTCGTTCCCTGTTCAAGCCTCCGCAAGTGGTGGTTCCATCACCAAACTTATGATTTCCAGCCAAAATACCTGGACCACCTCCGGATCCAAATCCCAGATAGTCTCCATCTTTTCTCCTTCTCCTTCTGTCATGGTCAATGAAGCCGCATGTTCCACCTTCAACCCTTTCATCACCAAAGGATCTTTTGCCCCCGCCTGTAAAACCACCTCCAAAATCACCAGGCTTACTATGCGAGAAAATTCTTCTTCACCTTTCCTTGCCTACACAGCTGCCGGAATTACATTAGTCTTCTTTGGTCTGGTTCACGAATTTCCTCCTAACTGGTGGTGGTTGAATCCTTCAACCCTTGAAACAATATCCGAACAACTGACCTCTCTAGTCACTTCCCTTCTCCACAGTAGTGTTATGAATAGTATAACCATACTTTCCATTGGCAACATGGTCACTGTTACTCCCTATCACCACATCTGGCACCTGATTATTTTTCTCTCCAACTGCCAAAATAATTTCAACAATAGGAATGGAGATGCTACTTTTGCTGCTAGTTTGCAGCACCTTTTCCTCCTCTTTCTTTTTGTTGACCCTTGAGTTTTGAAGATGACCTAACCACAAAAGACATAGTATATTTTATTTATGTTGATTGCAAGGTAATTCATGCTCGAGCTAAGAGAATACTTGATTGAAGATTAAAGCGAAGAATTAATCAAGATCGAAGTAAAGATGTTCGAGAAATGAAGAATCAAGCATGGAATGAAGATTAGAATACATTAGGGATTTATTAATCTTCTTGTTAAGGTTGAGTAATAGCTTTATTAAGTTCGTGGTGAATTCTCAAAGGAACTTGGTTCTGTTCCCATGAAAGGAACAGACCTGGCACTATAGGAACAAGGCTTAGGAACAAGACTTAATAATTAGGGAACAAGACTTAAAACTAATTTAGGAACTCTAAGTGACTAATATTGTGCGCCTAAGATAATTGTGTGCCCAATATAGTTGTTAGAGTTTTTAGGGATAATTTGACTAAGATCCATAATTTTAGGAAGTTAGTTTAAGTTTGTTAGGAAAAGATTTTAAATAGATTTTCTGATTTTAAAATAACTGATTTTCAAATCTTATCTTTTTAAAATATATATTTATCTTTTAATTTTATTTAAAAGATTTATTTTCGAAAATATATTATTTCCGGTTTTTAAAATGTTTCGGATTTTTGAAATCAAAACTGTTTTCCGGTTTTTATAAAAGATTTTGAAAAAGATATTTTTCCTAAAAACTAGCTAAAGGATTTTAATTTATTTATTTCCTAAATTCTAGATTACACGCCTAAATGATTTACTGCTTCATGTTTTTAGTGGCCTAAGTTAATTATCCTCCAAGTATTTAATTAAATTAAATAAGATTAATTATTCTCCAAGTTTGCAAAACCACGTACTGTTACTGCTTCTATGAAGTGAAGTATGGATTAGTGGATGATGTACATGACTTGGAATAATAATTTAATTTAATTAATTAATTGAAATCATGGAGAACATGTGATAATGGTCTAAGTTAGTGGAAATCATGTCTTGTCTTAATAGTCTATAAATAGGCGCCTAATTCACTTGAGAAAATTGTGTCTGACTTAGTTAATTTGTCTTAAGTTATCTAAAGTGTCAGTGCCTTTCCTTAAGAGAATTCATACTTACATTAATCGAGTTTTATTACTCTTCCATTGTTTTACAAAGTGTATTTTTGAGAAAAAGGGTTTGAGTGAACTCTTGTAAGTGTGAGAAAGCTTTGAGTGAAGCAAGAGAAAGAGAAAGAGAAAGAGAAAGGAACTTCGAGTGAAGTTTGAGAGAAAACGTCAGTTGTTGGGAACTGTCGTTGGGAACTTGAGTTGAGTGACTTAAGTTGAGAATCGAGAGAAAAGTAATAGGTTGTAATCAGAGTTGTTTTGGCCTATTATAGTGGAAAGTTGTTTAAAATCCCTTGTGGTCGAGGTTGTTTCTTCCTACTAGGCCTAGGAAGTTTTTCCTCGTAAAATCTCTCGTGTTCCCATTGTTTGTTCCCAAGTTTACTTTTAATTCCGCAAAAAGTAGTGCTTATTCTCTCACTATAATTCACCCCCCCTCTTATAGTGCTCATATTATACAACAATTGGTATCAGAGCGGGAACTCTAATATTCAGGAAACCCTGTTGAGTTCAAGATCTTGAAAAATATGAATACTAGAGAGAAACTGGAAGAAGGGTACTCTACGCAGAGGCCACCAATGTTCAATGGTAAGTTTTACACTTACTGGAAGAACAGAATGGAGATCTTTATCAAAGCCGACAATTACCAGGTATGGAGAGTCATAGAGGTAGGTGATTTTGAAGTCACTACCATAAATGACAAGAATGAGGTAATTCCTAAATCTATATCTGATTTTGATAAAGCTGATTTCGAAAAGATGGAAATTAATGCTCTTGCTATAAAATTGCTTCATTGTGGTCTTGGTCCTCATGAACACAATCGTGTCATGGGATGTAAAACCGCAAAACAAATTTGGGATCTTCTTGAAGTCACTCATGAAGGTACGAGTGAAGTTAAGAGATCAAAAATAGATCTTTTGATGAACCAATATGAACTTTTTCAAATGAAATCAAAAGAGTCTATCCAAGACATGTTTACACGCTTTACTAATATAATTAATGAGCTAACATCTCTTGGTAAAGTGATTACATCTGAGGAACAGGTACGAAAGGTCCTAAGGAGCCTTCCTAGGGATCGTTGGATGGCTAAGGTAACTGCCTTCAGGAAACTAAGGACTTTACTAAGTTCAATTTGGAACAACTTGCTGGTTCCCTCATGACTCATGAGTTGCAATTGGACAATGAGAATGGAGAATGTCCAAGCAAAAGTCGATTGCCTTAAAAGCTGATGAAAGTGAAGGCTCAGAAACAGATGAAGAAGAATCTGCTCTCATGGTCCGAAAATTCAAAAGAATGTTTAGGAACATGAAGAAAGGTGATTACAAAGGTAAGAATAAGAAATATTCTAACAAACTTGTTTGTCATAAGTGTGGCAGTTCTGAGCACTTCATCAAGGATTGTCCCCAATGGGAACAAGAAAAAGGCAAAGGAAGGGAACAGAGCAGAGATAGGAACAAAGAATACAAAAACTCCTATACTCGATCTGACATGAAGAAAGCTATGGTTGCTGCATGGGGAGACTCTGACTCTGAGGAAGAAGATGATCCTCAACCAAATGAGGAGACTGCAAACTTCTGTCTTATGGCTCTTGACAATTCCGAATCTGATGAAGAGATTGAATCTCTTGAGGCAAGTCTAGACACCATCAAAACTCGTCTTAATTCTTTAAGTAAAGAAAAATTATTTGAGTTTATTGTTGACGCTGTAAATGATTGCAAAGATGAAACCATTAAACTAAAACAATGTCAAAATGCTTTAAGTGTAGCAAAGGAACATACCTCTTGGCTTAAAAGTGTTCGAGTTGATATTGAGAAAAGATTTTTCGAATTGTTTGACAAAAATCTTAAATTAAAAGAGGATTTCGAAAATCTTAAAAATGAGAACTACTTGTTAGCTTGAGTTGTCACAACTAAAAGAGTTTGTTCCTGAAGTAAGTTCATTTGACATTAAGTCAGTTCCCTTGCAAAGTTTCAAATCTGAAATAAACGAATTGAAAAATCATGTTTCATTTTTGGAAATTGAAAATAAGGAACTTGAGGGGAACTGCACCAAATGAGAAATGAAAAGAAAATGCTACCTATTCCAAACTGGATTAAGAACCCTCAAACAAAACGAACTGAAGGTCTTGGTTTTAATCACAAAAAGAAATTTGAAAAACCTAAAAAGAGAGTTGATTTACCAAGTGATAAAGTTTGTATGTTTTGTGGGAACACTGGTCATTTTAGGAACTCTTGTCCTAAAAGACTTGGTCGCATCAATGAGAACTTGGAAACAAGTAAAGTAATTTGGAAAAAGAAATCTATTGTTCCTGAAGGAAAGGAACCCAAGAAAGATTGGGTTCCTAACTCTAACAATTAGTTTTCTTGCAGGTTGGAGTGAGGGGGAACAACACATGGTACCTAGACAGTGGTTGTTCTAAGCATATGACTGGAGATAAATCAAGATTTCTCTCACTCTCAGCCTACAATGGTGGAAGTGTGACTTTTGGTGACAACAAGAAAGGTAACATAGTTGCCATGGGCAAAGTTGGTAAGTCATCGTCACATTCCATAGAAATGTGTTTCTAGTTGATGGATTAAAGCATAACTTGTTAAGTATTTCCCAATTCTGTGATAGAGGGAACTGTGTGAAGTTTAATAGTGAAAAATGTTTGATAGTCAACAATAGCACAAAGGATATCATTTTGGAAGGAACAAGGAAAGGGAACACATATGTTGTGGATCTCAACCTTGTTCCCAAAAACAAATTCACATGCCTTAGTGTTATTGATGATGATTCATTCTTATGGCACAAGCGTCTAGGTCATGCTAGCTTTTCCTTGCTTGACAAACTGCGTTCTAAAGAACTAGTTTTAGGTTTACCCTCTACTAAGTTTCATTTAGATCATGTGTGTGATGCATGCGCAAAAGGCAAGCATGTTAGGTCCTCTTTCAAGTCCAAGAATGTGGTGAGTACCACAAGACCTTTAGAGTTAATACATATGGATTTATGTGGACCTAGAAATATGTGTTAGTAATTGTAGATGACTTCTCTAGATTTACTTGGGTTATTTTTCTTTCTAGCAAGGACGAGACTTATGATGAGTTCCTTGTCTTTGCAAAGAAAGTACAAAATTTGAGTGGTCATAATTACTTCACCTTAGATCCGACCATGGTAAAGAGTTTGAAAATTATAAGTTCGATGACTTTAGCAGAGACAATGGATTAGATCACAATTTCTCAGCCCCTAGAACACCTCAACAAAATGGTGTTGTTGAAAGGAAAATAGAACACTAGAAGAGATGGCTAGGACTATGTTGATAGCTAGTGGACTTCCTAAAAACTTTTGGGCAGAAGCTGTGAATACTGCTTGTCACATTATAAATCGAGCCATGGTAAGACCTTTATTAAATAAAACGCCCTATGAGCTGTATTTTGGTAAAAAGCCCAATATTACATATTTCAGAACATTTGGATGTAAATGTTTTGTTCATAATAATGGGAAACAAAATATTGGAAAATTTGATGCTAGAAGTGAAGAAGCTATTCTTAGGATATTCTTCTAGTAGCAAGGCTTATAGAGTGTATAATAAAAGGTCTATGTGTGTAGAAGAAAGTGTGCATGTTATTTTTGATGAAACAGATAAATTTGATGCAAGCACACAGGTTGAAGATGACTTCGAAATAGGATTGCAAAAGACCTAAGTCTTATTGATGAGACTTTGGAAGACGAAGTCATGGGAACAAAGCCAAGGGAACAACATCCTGTTCCTGTTCCCAATGAGGAAGAAGAGGAACTAAGTGATGATGCACTAGTGAATGAATCCACTATTGTTGAACCTGGTTCCCAAGTACAGGAAATGAAGATGATCAAGGAAACCAAGTTTCCATCCAGGATTTCCAACCAAAGCCTTGGAAAACTCATCGTTCCCATCCTGTGGAACTAATAATCAGTGACATAAATAAGGGAACTCAAACGAGATCTCAATTGAAAAACTTTTGTGCTTTTCATGCTTTTCTTTCTATGTTGGAACCTAGGAATCATGAAGAAGCTCTCACTGATGCTGATTGGATCGTAGCAATGCAGGATGAACTTCATCAATTTGAAAGAAACAAAGTTTGGCACCTTGAACCTAAGCCAAACATAACAAGGTTATTGGTTTAAAGTGGGTGTTTCGAAACAAATTAGATGAGTTCGGAACTATCATAAGAAACAAGGCCAGGTTAGTTGTGAAAGGATACAATCAACAGGAAGGCATTGATTATGAAGAAACTTTTGCTCCAGTTGCAAGATTGGAAGCAATTAGAATCTTCATAGCTTTTCTGCCTTCATGGGTTTCAAATTGTATCAAATGGATGTAAAATGTGCTTTTCTAAATGGTTATCTTAATGAGGAGGTATTTGTAGAACAACCTCCAGGTTTTGAAAATAAAGAATTTCCTAATCATGTCTTTAAGCTTGACAAAGCTCTTTATGGGTTAAAGCAAGCTCCAAGAGCATGGTATGAAAGACTTTCTAAGTTCCTTCTTGAAAATGAGTTTAAAAGAGGAAAATTGGATCGAACCTTGTTTTTAAAATCAAAAGGAAAACATTTATTAGTTGTTCAAATATATGTTGATGATATTATATTTGGTGCACTAATGAATCTTTGTGCAAGGACTTTGCTAATCTCATGAGTAAAGAATTTGAAATGAGTATGATGGGTGAGCTCAACTTCTTCTTGGGGTTGCAAATCAAGCAAACAGAAGAAGGAATCTACATCCATCAACAAAATACATAAAGGAACTATTGAAAAAGTATGGTTTGGAAGCATCCAAAGTTAATCATACACCTATGGGAATCTCAACCAGATTGGATGAAGATTCTATAGGAACAAGTGTGGATCAAACCAAATATCGAGGTATGATTGGCTCATTACTATATCTAACTGCAAGTCGTCCTGATATTGCTTTCAGTGTAGGATTATGTGCAAGGTTTCAAGCCAATCCAAAGGAATCTCATCTCACAGCTGTGAAGAGAATCCTAAGATACCTCAAGGGAACAGATGATTTAAGCCTATTCTATTCGAGAGTGATACCTTTGAATTGAAAGGATTTGCGGATGCTGACTATGCAGGAGATCTGGTCAATAGAAAGAGTACATCAGGTATGGTTCAGTTCCTTAGTCATAGTTTAGTTTCTTGGAGCACCAAGAAGCAAAACACAGTTGCTTTATCTACAGCAGAGGCTGAATATGTTGCAGCAGCAGCATGTTGTTCCCAAATGCTATGGATAAAACAACAACTACGTGACTATGGAATCTACTTTGAATGTGTTCCCATCTATTGTGATAATACTAGTGCTATTAGTATTTCTAAAGATCCCGTACACATTCAAGAGTCAAACACATCCATATTAGGCATCACTTTCTGAAAGATAATGTTGAAAAGGGTCTTATTAAAATGGAATTCTGTGAGACTGAACGTCAAATTGCAGATATCTTGACAAAACCCTTAAATAGAGATAGGTTTGAGAAATTGAGACTTGAACTTGGCTTAATCAAATTGAAATGATTGCTACATTATTCCCCTTTGTGTTAATTCTTTGGCATTATGTCTGGATGTGCATTTTTGATGTTTTATTTGCTTAAATACATCACAATCTTATATGATTATTTCATATGTATAAGTAAAAATGTCTGAAAACTGCTCACCAATGTCCAATAATATTCCCCTTATTGTTCATAGGACAATTCTATGCCTTAAGTGATGACAAAGGATTAAAAGAATTAATGGAGTTCCAAAGTAGCAAAATTTCATTGTTTCCATTCACTGTTCCCAAACGCTGTTCCCAATTCCCAGCGTATTAGAGTTAGATTTTTTTCTTTTCAAAATTCGAAAAACCAAAAATATTTTGTTCAGATTTTATTTCCTAAAAATCTGATTTTTCCTTATATCTCTCAAGTTAGTTGAAGTATTTTTTTTAGAAGATTTTTTTTTAAAAACAGTGTAAATACACGGTTTTACATTATTCTTTCCTTAAAACAAAACAAATTTTTTTCCTTCCTTCTCATAAAACCGAAAATTACTCCACAAAACATGACTACCAAAAACACTTATCACTCTCTCTCCTCCCACAAAGCCGAAAAACCCTCTCCTTCATCCTCTAAAATTGAATCACCAACACCCATGGATATTTCTCCAAATTCTTCATCAAGAATTCTAAGGAAAAGGAAGAAACAAGAAGAATCGGTTGAAATGGAGGTTGAAGAAGCTCATGCAACTAGTGAGGGGGAATCAGATGTTCCCGAGAGAGGAACAACTCGGTTTTCGAAAAAATTCCACGGCAACTAGGTATGTGCATGGACTTTTTATTGATGTTTCTTGGTGCAAAAGAGTAAACTTTCGTCAATTACTTAATATGATTAAGTTTCAAGGTTGGGAAAATCTTTTTGTGAAATGTTATGGAAATAGTTTGATTCCTAAATTGATGGACGAATTTTGTGAAAACTTTTCCATGGATGAAGAAGGAAATTGTTCCACCTTGGTGAAAGGAACTCAAATTGATTTTAATGCTAAAATTTGGGTAAACTGCTTGGTGTTCCCGTGAGAGGAACAGATGTTTATTTCAAGAAACAACGTGGCTCATATCCATTTTCGGACATTTCCTTTGATCAATTGATTGTTAAGTATGGAGGTCAAAAGGAAAAACATTTCTTGACATAATCTTCTTTCCCCTTATCACAAAATTTTGTTTCACATCCTCAAGAAAGCTTTATTGCCTCGTCTTTCCAAACGTGCTCAAGTTAGCATGTTGGATTTAATTTACATTCATTGTTTAGCTTCTCACAAACACATAAACTTTCCTTCGTTAATGATTCAACATTTGAGTCATTGCATTGAAAATGGATTTGTTGTTGGCTATGGAGCCTTAGTAACCGAAATTCTACTTAAGTTTAAAGTGAAAATTTCGGGAACTCAGTCCATAAGTGTGTCCACGGGAAATATGTTGAATGTGCGTGCCTTGAATAACTTAAATGTTTGTGTTGTGAATGGAGAAGTTATTAAGGGCCGTGCTAATCTTGATGATGATGAGGATGATGATGATATGGATGATGAAGTGGAAGAAGAAGAAGAAGAAAAAGAAGTTGAAGAGAAGAAAATCGAAAAAGAAAAAGAAAAGAAAAATCAAAAAGAAAAGAAAATTGAAAAAGAAAAAGAAGAAACTAAGAAGAAAGGGAAGAAGGTGGTTGATGAGGTGGTGAAACCGGTTATGAAGAGCACTAGAGCTAGTCAAAGGGTTCAAAATATGAAAGTGCTTAATTTTCCTATCTTGATGCCGAAGAAAGTTGTGAGGAAGATGAAGTAAAGGTGATTGATAGGGAAGATTATGAATCTAACCTACCTCCTTCTAGGGAACCGACTCCTGTTCCCATGGAAACCAATCCTCCTTTTCCTCCATCTCCACAAAAATCTGCCTCACCCTCTACCCTAGCACCACAAGATGATTCTATCCCTCCCTCTACCTCAAAACCCTCCTGTTCTGTTCCTAAAGCTAAGGAAACAGTTGGTGTTCCCATTCTAGAGGAACAACCTGCTGTTCCCAAACCTAAGGAACAAACCGCAAACCCAAGCCTTCTCAAGCTCCCTCGTCTTCTCAAAATCCTACCATTGGTTCTACATATACTCTAGCTCATGCTAGAAGGTTGGATTCTTTGTTTTCCTTGGTTATGGGTCATTCGGAAGCAATGATGGAGTTTGCTACGGAAGCTAAGGATTTAAATGGGTTGGTAAAAGGGGTTATGAGCAAAGTTGACAAAGCCTTGGATGGACAACAAGAGATATGGCTCGGCTTGGTGAACTTTCTTCCTCATAAGCTATGAACTCGAGATTGTTGAAGTTGGAAGACATTGTGCTCAAGGGAAATGATACATTGGCCGAAAATCATCAAGAAGTGATGGCAAAGCTTCATGATGTGGTGGAAGAAGTAGAACAACCTCCTCTCCAAATCATAAACTTTTCTAAATTAGCTTGTTTTATTTTGTGTGGGAACATGAACTTTGTTTAATATTTGTCTTTTCTATCCTTCTCCTTTACTCATGCTACAATGGAACTTATTGGTTTGCTTAATTCTAAGTTTGATCTTTTTGCATGTGTGCGTCTAAATGAATGGCTAATATTCTTGGATTGCGGTTTTTGAGAGTTGAATGCTTTATTTGCTTATACTAACCAACTTATTTCTTACATGTTTGGTGGTGTGATGTGTTTAGTGAATAATTTTCATCTTTTTGAAATCGTGGACTATGTTTTTGAAGATGCCAAAGGGGGAAAGATAAGGAAAATCAGAGTAAATTTTTTTTTGTCATGATTTATGTTCTCATATTTCGACTTTACAAAATAAAATTACGAGTCTATAATACTTAATTTAACTTGGTTACATACTTTGTTAAAATTATTTTTATATGACTTATATGTATTATTTTTAGTATATGCCTTTTGTTGCCATCTTCAAAAAGGGGAAAATTGTTGACCCTTGAGTTTTGAAGATGACCTAACCACAAAAGACATAGTATATTTTATTTTATGTTGATTGCAAGGTAATTCATGCTCGAGCTAAGAGAATACTTGATTGAAGATTAAAGCGGAGAATTAATCAAGATCGAAGTAAAGATGTTCGAGAAATGAAGAATCAAGCATGGAATGAAGATTAGAATATATTAGGGAACAAGACTTTAAAACTAATTTAGGAACTACTAAGTGACTAATATTGTGCGCCTAAGATAATTGTGTGCCCAATATAGTTGTTAGAGTTTTTAGGGATAATTTGACTAAGATCCATAATTTTAGGAAGTTAGTTTAAGTTTGTTAGGAAAAGATTTTAATAGATTTTCTGATTTTAAAATAACTGATTTTCAAATCTTATCTTTTTAAAATATATATTTTATCTTTTATATTTTATTTAAAAGATTTAATTTTCGAAAATATATTATTTCCGGTTTTTAAAATGTTTCGGATTTTTCGAAATACAAAACTGTTTTCCGATTTTTATAAAAGATTTTGAAAAAGATATTTTTCCTAAAAAATAGCTAAAGGATTTTTATTTATTTATTTCCTAAATTCTAGATTACACGCCTAAATGATTTACTGCTTCATGTTTTTAGTGGCCTAAGTTAATTATCCTACAGTATTTAATTAAATTAAATAAGATTAATTATTCTCCAAGTTTGCAAAACCACGTACTTTGTTACTGCTTCTATGAAGTGAAGTAATGGATTAGTGGATGATGTACATGACTTGGAATAAATAATTTAATTTAATTAATTAATTGGAAATCATGGAGAACATGTGATAATGGTCTAAGTTAGTGGAAATCATGTCTTGTCTTAATAGTCTATAAATAGGCGCCTAATTCACTTGAGAAAAATTGTGTCTGACTTAGTTAATTTGTCTTAAGTTATCTAAAGTGTCAGTGCCTTTCCTTAAGAGAATTCATACTTACATTAATCGAGTTTTTTTACTCTTCCATTGTTTTACAAAGTGTATTTTTGAGAAAAAGGGTTTGAGTGAACTCTTGTAAGTGTGAGAAAGCTTTGAGTGAAGCAAGAGAAAGAGAAAGAGAAAGAGAAAAGAACTTCGAGTGAAGTTTGAGAGAAAACGTCAGTTGTTGGGAACTGTCGTTGGGAACTTGAGTTGAGTGACTTAAGTTGAGAATCGAGAGAAAAGTAATAGGTTGTAATCAAGTTGTTTTGGCCTATTATAGTGGAAAGTTGTTTAAAATCCCTTGTGGTCGAGGTTGTTTCTTCCTACTAGGCCTAGGAAGTTTTTCCTCGTAAAATCTCTCGTGTTCCCATTGTTTGTTCCCAAGTTTACTTTTAATTCCGCAAAAATTAGTGCTTATTCTCTCACTATAATTCACCCCCCCCTCTTATAGTGCTCATATTATACAACACTTTTCTCCAAGTCTAAATATGGAGGTTATTCGAATATACTCCTCCTTCCACCGATTCATGGTTTCCTCCATTCTTTTAGAATGTCTCTGGAATATCTCGTCCACCCTCATGAAGAGCTCTTCCTTTTCTTCCTCAAATGTTCGATGTCGAGTTGGAGCCCCGGCGAACTTCAAATCTGTTGTTGCATGAACTTCGGCAGCAGTGGGGCCACCAAGAAACGTACTGCTCTTATACCATTTGTCATGAACTAACATAGCTTGGACTATATTTAGGAAACTGACATATAAGTAAGATGAACATTGATTGATAATTTCTGGTAAAAGGAAGTAAAGGGTTAGGGTTATGGTTATGGTTATGGTTAGGGTTAGAATTAAGATTAGGGTTTAGTGGATTAGGAGTTTAGGATTGGGGGTTAATAGGGTATTTGTATAAAATGTGTTCAAGAATAATGCAAGTGAGTTTTAAAGTCATTCAAGTGTGTTCTTGAGTAGCAAAAATATTTGTCAAGTGAAAATTTTAGATCAAATTTTTTGAAATATGGGAGTTTTTGTGTCAAGTTTCGGAACGAAAATTCTTTTAAGAGTGGTAGACTATAATCCCCCGTAAATTTATGGATTTTATAATATGTTTTAGTATATATATATTTATATTTAAATATAATTTAGTTTAAAATAATTTATTTATATAAAAGGTTGACTATTTTGAAAGTCAAGGGAATTAGTTTACAGATTTAAGGAAGTTAAAATACTTTATTAAGGCATGCTTTGAAAAACATTTAAAATACTATTTTGATTTGGAAAAGGAGTTTCAAATGGGTTTGAGTAGTCCAAATACTAATTGGACTATGAAAAGGGACTTTTAGTGATGTTAGGAGTTTTATTCATCAATCTTATTCATCATTCAACTCTATTTTAAATACAATTGTCTTTTCCTAAGCCCAAAAGGAAAACATGCCTATAAATACATTAGACCCAAATTTTCTCTCATCTCCCTCACACCAAAATGACGTTCATATCTTCCTCCCTCTTTCACGTTTTTCTTCTTTCTTTTTTTCTTGTTCCAAGAAATAATTTCTTCCTCAACAAGAAATCCTCCACTTCATACCACCAGCATGTTGTTGCCCCTGCTGCTGTCGCTCCAGCCGACGCCCTTTTATTCCTCTTCTTTCTTTGTGTTGGTTTAATTACTTTTCTTCCTCCTCAAGTTTTATTTAAATATTATGTTTTTGTGATTTGTTTTAATGTTAATTATGTTTGGAAGCTTTATTTTACTATTTTAATGATAAATCTATGTTTATACAACTGTATTGAAGAAATAAAAATCCAGATTTAATTATTATGTCGAAATTAATTATCAAAGCATGGATTTTCAGGGTGTTAAAGATTCGAAAATCATAGTAGTATGTTATAAATTATGAAATTGATTAAACTTATGAGTTTAAGCATGTTTAAGTATGTTTACATGGAGTTTTAATAAATTATATGTTGCTAGAATTTTAAAAGGGTTGTTATTATGGAGTTTTATGGATTTTATTTACTAGTATAATAGTACTATGCTAGGGAGTATAAGTAATTGAAGTTTTAATGATGGAAACAAATTTTAAATATTTTAAAATGAGATTTAAAGTATCTTAAAGTTGCTGGAATTTATTTGGAGTATTGATTATAAATTTTATTGGTTGTTTTAGGTGTAGAGTTCTCTCTATGAGACTTCTAAAGTTGTTAAAGTGACATATGAATATTTTTACATAAGATAAGTACATACCTATGTGTTGTTTGATGTAGTATCATGATTTTAGGGGAAAGTTATGTAGTATCATGTATATGAACTTTGTGAGTTCATGTATGATTGTTATTATGTTGGATTGTACATATTTTATGCCTGTCTGCGAATACGTTAAGTATGAGATTTAATTATTAAACTTGTATCATGGTTTTGTGGAATATTGATGCAAGAATGTTGGTTGGCAATTAATATTTTTATTGGTTTAGATTATGATTGAATCATGTGTTCCCTTATATTTATTATTTTCACTACTCTATGAGTACTGTGAGCCTTATTTGGTAAGTTGATAATTTATACTTTTGAAAGATAAGTTGGTTGTTGGCTAGGTTCAACAAAAAAATAGGATCGGATTAAAAAAAGGAATTAGTCTTGGGTTGTAAGTTGTATGATCACTTATGTAATCCTAAGATAAAAGAAATAAAATTGTGGATGTTTGGTTGTATTTTATTTGTGTCGCTTGTGTGTCATAACAAGTAATAATTGGTAAATCATGTAAAGTGAAACCTGGATAATAATAAACTATCGACTGGTGCACGTCTGAAATTGGACAATCAGGAGTTGGGGTATATGGGGAGCGGGCCATGGCTTTTTCTGGGTTCGGATAGATCACCGTTTCTACTTTTATTTAAAGGTTCCTCGATATCGCAGGTCATGGAAATACGTAGTCGCGGCCGTATTTCGTCTTCCAAAGGAAAGGACTAGTTTTTAGTTAGACAACTCGATGCAATGACTATTCTATTAAAGTAATAAAAAGGTTGTTAAAGTTTAGTTTAGTAAAAGTTGTCTGCAGATTAATATGTTATTAATTATCCCTGCTTATTATTTATTAGTATCATGTTAGGAATGTTTATTTATTATGTAGTACTCAACTTTGCTGATTACGTGCTTTGTTTGTAAGTGTTGCTCATGGCTTTGCCTTATTGATCTTGTGATGATCCGTTCTTGGTGAGTAGTTTCTCTAGTGCATTGACATCTACAGGTGTGCAGATGATGCATCACGGGTTTTCGGGAATGGAGAGCTTGTGTAGCATGTTGATTCAGTTGTTGTTTCGTAGTTGATACATTTATATTTCAGTTTGATCTAAAGTTAATGTTAACAGTGTTGATTGGTTTTAAAGTTAACTTTGTTACTTATTAAATTTTAATTCTAAGTTAGTTATATGTTTTTCGCTGCAAAATTCTGAATAATCTCATACGATATCACACGGGAGATAGTGTTTTGATGATTCTCTGGTTTTATATTCAAAAAGTATCTTTGGAAAAGAGAGAATTATCGGAGTGGTGCAAAGTGGTATCAGAGCTTTAGGTTATTTTTAAAAAAAGTTAGGTGCCTAACTAGCTAGTTATTTAAATGAATTTATTAGAATTGAGCTCTTACTTATTCATGGTGTTTGAATTAATTTCTGAAATACGTTATTATTTTTAAATTAGCATTCGAAAAATTTTATTAAAAAAAAAACAAAATTTAATTCGAATTCTTTTATGGTTCGAAATTTTATTTCTTTGTTGAACTTTTTTTCGGAATTTTTTTAGTTCGACGCTTTTCATTTATTTATTATTTTTTCAAAAATTATAAATACCATTATTCATTATTATAATACTTTTAGTTTATTTTATTCGGATTATTATTATTTTAGTGAAGACTCTGGAGACTTGAAAGATGAAATGTTTACTCCATAAAAGTATAAAGAAAACAAGGATAAAAATGGTAATGTAACTTCATAGAGTATTTATTTGTGTTCTAAGGTTAGTATTTGAATAAGTAGCTAAGCTACAATGGTTCCTTATTTAGCATCTTTATATTGTTGAGGAATAAGTTGGTTATTTTCGATTAGAAAAATATTCTTATTATAGTTTAAGGAATAAAAGTTATTATTTAGTTATTGGAGTGAGCGAGAATATATTTTAGTACGCGAAAAGGAAAATATTTTATTTATTGTGATTGGTTTCATTTGATTCTTATGTGATTATTAATGTGAATATTTACTCATGCGTGAATATATGATTGTTATGGTTCATAATGTGTGAACTTAGTGTTATAGTAACTTCATGAGAATTTGTTTGTTGATGCCATCTTTACGGTCAAATCAAATGTTGCCTTCGTAGAGAATGGCATATGCATGTAAGTTATGTATCGAAACCAAAGTAGAGTGATGTTAAATTTCAGTCGGGAAGTAGAGTGTCAAACAATACTGATGACTTAGCTGCTACTATTCGCCTCTTAGCGGAGAAACTAACTCAGGAAAGAGCTTAGCGTCCCGATTCTGCTGGAGTCATATTTGAGAGATTAGTTAAAATTAGCCACCAAAATTCGCCAGCATACTTTAAGGGGTAAGCTGACCCTACCTTCTTATAGAGTTGGTTAGGGAATTTGAAAAAGATTTTGGGCTGTGAATTGTCATGAGGGTATGAAAGGAGGTCAGTTCTATTGTATTTGAAAGATGAAGCTGGCATATGGTACAAAGAGAATGGGACTAGACTTATTGTGGTGGAAGTGTTTAATTGGGAATCCTTTATTGCTGCTTTAAGAGAAAAGTTTTACCCTGTTTTTATGAGGAAACTAAAGGCCCAAGAGTTTATCAACCTTAGAATGGGGAGCATGATCATCTCTGAGTATTATACAAAGTTCATAGCATTGTCTAGGCTTGCAGCTGAGGTAGTAGCCACTGAGGAGTTAAAGGCTCAGTGATTTGATCAAGGTTTGACTAAGGAAATTCAATTAGGGTTAGTAGATTTTGAAGTAATTGACTTGCCTATTAGTATACCTACTAGAGAGATCATAAGGTGTACCAAGTTATTTAAAGATTTGCCTTTGAAGATAGGAGATTGTGTATTTTCGTCTGATTTAATAAAGTTCAATTGGGGAGACTTAGATGTTATTCTTGGAATGAACTGGTTAAGTTTCTACAAGGCCAAGATAGACTGTGAAGTTCATAAAGTACTTTTGAGAAACCCTTTTGGGAAAATTGACTTCCTATAGTCGTTTTGGGAAGCCTAATAACTTTGGGGTTATTTATGCAATGCAAGTGAGCAAGTTGATGAAGAAGGGTGTGAGTTGTTTTTTTTGTAGTGTGCAGGATGTGAGTAAGGAAGTTGGGGTGAAAATTGAGGATGTCCTAATTGTGAATGAGTTTATGGATGTATTTTCGAGTGAGATTTTGGGTATACCACCTGCTAAAGCTGTTGAGTTCATCATAGATTTAGTTCCTAGAACTGCACCTATATTAAAAGCATGCTATACAATGGCACTACCTGAGATGAGTGAGTTGAAGATGCAATTGCAGGATTTGTTGTATAAGAGTTATATTAGGCCTAGGGCATCACCTTGGGGAGCTCCTGTATTGTTTGTGAAGAAGAAGGATAGAAGTATGAGCTTGTGTATTGGCCACAGGGAATTGAACAATGTAACCATCAAGAACAAGTATCCTTTGCCTAGAATAGATGACCTATTCGACCAATTAAATGGAGCGAGTGTATCCTAGAAGATTGATTTACATTCGGGGTATCACCAGTTGAGGGTAGCTGATAAGGATGTACCTAAGACTGCATTTAGGACGCATTATGGTCATTATGAGTTTATTGTAATGCCGTTTGGGTTATCTAATGCTCCTGCCATATTTATGGATTTGATCAATATATAGGATTTTCCATGAGTTTCTAGATAAGTTCGTGGTGGTTTTCATTGATAATATTCCAATATATTCGAGGAATAATTAAGTAGATCATGATGAGCACTTGAGGATTATATTGGAGACGCTTAGGAAGAATCAATTATATGCCAATTTCTCTAAGTGTGAGTTCCATTTGGAGAAAGTAGCATTTTTGGGTCACTATGTGTCTAAGGAAGGAGTCTTTGTAGATCCTGCTAAGATCCAAGTTGTGAGTGAGTGGCCAACTTCAAAGAATGTATCAGGTATTAGAAGTTTTCTAGGTCTCACTGGCTATTATAGGAGATTTGTGAGAGATTTCTCGAAGATAGCGCGGCCAATGACAAATTTGATGAAGAAAGAATCAAAGTTTGAGTGGAGTAAAAAGTGTGAAAAAACCTATCGAATTTGAAGGAACGTTTAACCTCTGCACCTGTTTCAACCCTGCCTGATGGGAATGAGGGATTTGAGATGTATAGTGGTGCTTTGAACAATAGTTTGGGATGTGTGTTACAGCAAAATGGGAAGGTAATCGTGTATGCATCGCGTCAGTTGAAACCTTATGAGGCCAATTACCCTACCCACGATTTAGGGTTAGCCGCCATAGTGTTTGCATTGAAAGTTTGGAGACATTACCTTTATGGGGTAACTTGTAAGACATTTACGGACCATAAGAGTTTGAAGTATATTTTCACCAAAAAGACCTTAATATGCGGCTGAGAAGATGGTTGGAGTTGATCAAGGATTATGACCTAGACATCCAGTATCATGAGGCGAAAGCAAATGTAGTTAATGATGCCTTGAGTAGGAAATCGAGCCCTAGCGTCACTACTACATAATTAGCTTTACGTAACACCCAAAAAGTGTTACTTTAAAGTGTAACATTAGATAATAGGTAACAATTTTTTGGGTGTTACATCTGTCCGTGTTACCTATGCTATTAGGTAACACTTTTGATTGCCTATAGTAACACTTAAATAAATGTTACTTTAGATTCGTTTATGTAACACTTTTAATACCTATTGTAACACTTTTAAAGTGTTACCCTAAATTTATTATGTAACACTTGTCATATTATTAGTAACATATTATAGTGTTACCATAACCTATAGTAACACTTCATTAAACATTAGGTATCACTTTTTACCATTTTAAGTAGCATCTCTTGTGTTATTAGGTAACACATTCTTGTCATATTCTGTAGCACGTTCTAGGTGATTAAGTAACACTTTTCTTTATTAGGAAATATGTGTATATACATATATATAAATTAAAATTAATATATGAATTGACAATTGTATTATAATAATTATTGAATTTTGTACACCTATTAGTCCTACTTCCATACTAACGAAAAATAATATATATTCAATCTAGAATCAAAATCATCCTACAAGAATGTATTCATATGGTAATCTAAAACTAGATCTAATAGTCATATATATGTACTCCATCTGTTTTCATCTCGCCATATGCATCCATTTTCCTAGCAGCCTCGATGTGATGTGTTGCTACTCCAATTCGTCATTTTGATTCTCTAGATCCTGTAATAAAAAAATACTAAGATGAAATCTTCAACAATAATATTATAGAGATGCTTGTTAATTATATGTTTGAGAAGTAGAGAAGCCTACGAATTACCTTATCCTTATCTTGATCACTAGTGCCTTCATGAAGATGCTTTGTAATATCATGAATAGTGGAAACATTTTTCAAGTGAATGAGACAAACCAGCAAACATCCTTGGTTCAAGTTGTTTCTCAAACTTTTTCATTACTTCTCTAACAGTGTCCTTCACAATTTGGTCTTTATATGATTGAAAACTCATCTTTGCACATAGTTGGTCCTCTAGTTCGCTTCCCTTTCGGAGGTGCTACACAAAAGTTGACAGAAAAATATAATTTAAAACATGCCATGACTAATTACATTTCTCTGTTTTTAACTGGAACATATTTAGTACTAGTCATTTGTGTCCAATGTGTCCTAACTATTCATACACAACATTTCTGTACTATTCTAGAAAATGATTGAAAGTGCAATTTGGGGAAAGAAGCTCCAGTGAGTAATCCAATCTCAATTGTATGTATATGAATCATGTGATATAATACCCGGAAGTCAGAGCTATTTCACATTGCTTTGAGATTAAGGAATAACGATGAAGATTAGATAGAAAGAACAAATGGGTATATGGAAGTGGATCCCAATGGTAGAGAAAAAATAGAGAGGAAAAACTAACCACAAACACATCACTCAACTTTGGGAAAGGGAGTAGTCACCACTCACCAACTTATTACTATCATTAAGCACCAGAGCTAGTTTGTCATCAGGAACTATGAAGTTCCTTACAAATGTCCCAAAATATTAGAACTCAAAAGCAATAGATTGGTTGTAGATCTTCTGTAGTTAGAGGATGTTTTCAATAAAAATTATTCACCAGCAGGCCACAATTTGACATCAGAAATATATCTTGGCTCTATCTTTCCCAACAGATCTGAACTATGCTATACATAACTTTCTTGATCCTGTCATCTCCAAATAGAAAGAGTTTCTAACCATCAGCAACCAGTGCCATGGTACAACATATTACACTGTCTAAACCACACAAATTTAGTCTCAACTTCAGATCTCAGTTCAATATTAGTGGTTATCGGCAAGTTTTGATCCTCCGCAATGGCCAAACGCACCCCATCATGGTCCCCGTTTCTACTCCCCAAAAATAATTATTAAGAAAAACGACGGCAAACTTACAAACAATCTAGTTGAGCTCCTCTGTTGAGACTAAGAGATAGCAAAGCATGTCACCAAAGAACCATCCTTAGCCTAGAAAATCGCCAACCTATTAATTAGAATTTTCATATCAGCTTGTTTGTGGCAATCACATTGTTCTACATTCAGAAAAAAGTATCCCAAAAAAATATAAAGAGGCCAGAAAACATCTATATTTTCATGAGAAGATCGATATAGTTCTGTTGAAGATTCATTCTGAAAGTCTACTACAAGGCTGCAATCTAATACATATAATTTCACAAATGCCACACTTACAACAGTTAAACATAAATTGAATAAAACATAAAGAAGCAATGTTGTAACTGAACGCTAAGAAGATATTCATTATTGAAAAGAAGTTAAACACCAAATTGAATTGAGCTTCACCTGAATGCTGCCCATAATTCCCCCGAAATGCAGCCATAGATTTGACCACAACATTTAGAAAATTTAGATTTTCTGCACAATTATATAAAATTACTAGAATTTAAGAACCATATATGCTCACCTATTCTAAACCCTAGAATCAAAAAGCCACAAATCAATTAAGGGGATGTAAAGCTTGTTAAATCGAAACCCTAAAATTGGATTAGAAGATCACCGAAAACCTTATGAATAGCAGAATAAAGGCAATATCGTATTTTTTTGCCTCAATTTGACCAGCCAATAAAACCATGAAATTGAATTTGAATAATACCTTATTTACAGATCAAGCCCTATAAATCAGTAGAGTGAACAATGAATTCGAATGAGCGTGAGCAGTGAATTGAACCCTGGAACCATACCAATGGTCGATTCGAGCTCGCTATGCCTCCTACCGGTGGTCGAGTCGAGCTCGGACACCGTTGGAGGACAGCAGCGCAAAGATCGAGAGCAATAGAAGGGAGATGATAGAGATCGAGAGTAAGAGGGGAAGAAAGAGAAAGAGAACTAGTTTGATGGAAAGGGACAGAGATAGAGGAGATAGAGAGGCCAGAGAAAATAGGGGATCAGTAATAAAATCGAGGAGAGAGGGAAGGAGCAAGTGAAAATAAAATTAAGTAAAAAACACATATGTGAAATTTTTATATTGAAATATTGAGGTAATTCACAAAAGGCTACCTTTTTAAAATGATTGTCGGATCATGTATGTAACAAGTAGCAAAAGAACTTTTTTTTTTTGCTAGTGTTGGGATTTTTTTTGACAATGTACAAACTTTAAAGTAAATTAATTAGAGAGGGTAGAATTTATCGGACTCGATTCCCATTGTGAAAAAACAATTATGGACAATAATATTTTATAAGGGTATCTCAAAAGACTATAAGTGTTAGTGTATATATTAATTAACCATGCAACATCCTAAAATGTTACCCAAAAATTATAAGTGTTACTTACAAAAAAAGTATTACCCTTTAAAATTGAAATTTTACCTTGTAAATTTGAAATGTTACCATAAAAAAAAAGTGTTATCTTAAAGTGCTACATACAAAAATATGTTACCATCAAAGTGTTACCTATGAAAAAGTGTTACATTTAAAGTGTTACTTACCAAATAGTGCTATATGTAAGTGTTACGTATCAATAAAATATTACTAAAGTGTTACCTATGTGTTAGTGAAAGTTGGATCTGAAAAAGTGTTACCATACAGTGTTACCTTAGGTCAATTATGTAGTAGTGCGTGAGTGCCTTGGTAGTCCTTGAGGAGTTGTGTCAAGATATGCAAAGGCTAAGCCTAGAAATTCTAAATATTGGGGAGAGTGAGGCAAGACTAAGCGTTTTATCTTTGGGGTCGTCAGTTTTTAACGAGATCAAAGAGGGTCAAGTTGGGGATGAGCACCTAAATGAGATTAAGGAGAATATGAAGCAAGGTAAGGAAGCCGACTTTAAGATCCGTGCTGGTTTAAGGGAAGGTGGTGTGTGAGGACCTTAAGAGACGTCTTATGAATGAGGAGCATAACACTCCATATACTGTATCCCCGGGGGTTGACAAGTTGTACAAAAACCTTAAGGGTATCTATTGGTGGCCAAACATGAAGAATGAGGTAACCAAATATGTGTCTAAGTGCCTAACCTGTGAGAAAATGAAGATAGATCATAAGAGACCCATGGGTAAGGTTCAATCCTTAGAGGTTTTTGGATGGAAGTGGGATTCTATTTTATGGATTTTATGACTGCTTGGCCTAGGACGAGGAGCGGCAATGATACCATTTGAGTTATTGTGGACCGACTAACAAAATTCGGCGTGGTCATACCTATTAAGGAGACACTGAAAAAGAAGCAACGTGTGAAGACGTACATTAGGCGTGTAGTGAGATTGCATGGAGCTCCAAAGGGTATTATTTATGATCGTGATTCGAGATTTCTCTCGAAATTTTGGAAAAAGGTCCAATTAAATCTGAGAGGAGCCTATGAAGATTCTAGACAGAAAGGTGCGTAGTACACGCAATAAGTATGTTCGTATCGTGAAAGTACTTTAGTCTAACCATGAGTCTGAAGAGGCAACGTGGGAAGCCAAAGATGACATGAAGAACAAATATCCAAAATTGTTCCTTGAGGCGAGTTACGAGGGCGTAACTCGTTTTCTTTAAGGGGGGTGGAATACGATAGAATTTCGCGCTTTGTACCTATTTTATGAGATTTGTATGCATTTTTATGCTTATTTTGGCGATTTGCTCATATTGGTGCAAAATAAATAGATTCTCTCCATAGAAAAATGTGTTCACGAGTAACGCAAGTGAGTTATAAAGTCGTTTAATTGTGCACATGAGTAGCACAAATATTTTTCAAGTGAAAATTTAGATCAAATTTTTCAAAATATGGGAGTTTTGTGTCATGTTTTGGGACGAAACTTCTTTTAAGAGGGGTAGACTGTAATCCCCCGTAAATTAATGGATTTTATAATATATATTTTAGTATATATATATATGTATATTTTAGTATATATATATATATATATATATTATATATATATATATAATATATATATATATATGTATGTATATATATTATATACATACATATATATATATATACATACATATATATATATAACATACATATATATATATACATACATATATATATATACATACATATATATATATACATACATATATATATTATATATTATATATATATATATAATATATATATACATACATATATATATACATACATATATATATATATACATACATATATATATATATATATATATATATAATACATATATATATACATACATATATATATATATACATACATATATATATATATACATACATATATATATATATATATATATAATACATATATATATACATACATATATATATATATACATACATATATATATATATATATATATATGTATATATATATATATGTATATTTGTATATGTATATATATGTGATTTAGTTTAAAATAATTTATTTATTTAAAAGTTTGATATTTTGAAAGACAATGGAATTATTTTAAGGATTTAAGGAAGTTAAAATATTTTAAGGCATGCTTTGAAAAACATTTAAAATACTATTTGGATTTGGAAGAGTTTAAATGGACTTGAGGAACCCCAATACTAATTGGACTAGGAAAAGGAACTTCGAGTGATGTTAGGAGTTTTATTCATCAATCATATTCATCATTCAACTATATTTTAAACCCAATTGTCTTTTCCTAAGCCCAAAAGAAGAAAATGCATAATAAATACATTAGATCCAAATTTAACCCCCACACACACATTTTCTCTCTCCTCCTTCACACCAAAATCAGCAGTCATATCTTCCTCTCTCTTCCACGTTTTTCTTCTTTCTTCTTTTCTTCTTATCTTCTCTTCCAAGAAATAATTTCTTCCTCAACAAGAAATCCTCCACTTCACACCATCACCACCTCCGACCACCGTGTTGCTACCGCTCATGTTGTCGCTCTAGTCGGCTCCCTTTTGTCCTCTTCCTTCTGTGTGTTGGTTTGATTACTTTTCTTCCTCCTGATGTTTTGTTTAAAGATTATGTTATTATGATTTTTTTTTGTGTTAATTATGTTTAGAAGCTTTAATTTACTATTTTAACGATGAATCTATGATTATATAATTTATGTATTGAAGAAATAAAAATTTAGATTTAATTATTATGTTTAAATTGGATTTTTAATTATCAAAGCATGGATTTTTAGAGTGTTGAAGATTGGAAAATCATAGTAGTATGTTATAAAATATGAAATTGCTTAAACTTATGAGTTTAGGCATGTTTAAGTATGTTTAAAGGGAAGTTTAATAAATTATATGTTACTGAAATTTTTAAAAAGGATGTTATTAATGGAGTTTTATGAATTTTAATGACTATTATAGTGGTACTATACTAGGAAGTATAAGTAATTGAACTTCTAATGATGAAAAAAAAACTTTTAAATATTTTTAGAGGAGGTTTAAAGTATTTTAAAATCGCTGGAATTTATTTGGAGTATTATTGATTATAAATTTTATTGGTTATTTTAGGCGGAGAAGTATCTCTAGGCGACTTCTAAAGTTGTTAAAGTGGCCTATCAATTTGTTTACACAAGGTACGTACATACCTATATGTTGTTTGATGTAGTGTCATGATTTTAGGAAGGAAAATTATGTAGTATCATGTATAGGAACTTTGTGAGTTTATATATGATTGTTATTATGTTGGATTTTACGTGTTTTATACCTATGTGCGAATATGTTTAATATGAGATTTAATTATGAAATTTATATCATGGTTGTATGGAAGATTGATGCAAGCATGTTGGTTGGGAACTTTATTTATTAAATCACATGGGGGAATTGATATATTTATTCGTTTGGATCATGATTGAATCATGTGTTCCCTTATATTATTGTTTTCACTACTCTATGAGGACCGTGGTCCTTATTTGGTAAGTTGATAATTTATACCTTTTGAGAGGTAAGTTGGTTGTTGGCTAGGTTCAACAAATAAAAAGGATTGGAATAAATAAGGAATTAATCTTGGGTTGTAATTTGTATGATCACTTATGTGATCATAAGATAAAAAAAAAAAAGTTATGGATGTTCAATTATATTTTATCCATAACAAGTAATAATTGGTAAATCATATAAAGTGAAACTTGGATAGTAACAAACTTTAGAGTGGTGCATGTCTGAAGTTGGACAATCAGGAGTTGGGGTACATGGTGAGCGTGCCATGACTTTTTATGGGTTTGGATTGATCACAGTTCTTATTTTCGTTTAAAAGATTCCTCAATATCGTAGGTCATGGGAATGCGAAGTCGCTCCCGTATTTCGTCCTTCAAAGGGAAAACTGGTTTTTTGTTAGACAACTCGGTCCAATGACTATTCCATTAAAAGTAATAAAAAGCTTGTTAAAGTTTAGTTCAGTAAAAGTTATCTGCAGGTTATTATATTGTTATTTATCCTTGTTTATGTTTATTAGTATCATGTTAGGAATGTTTATTTATTTATTATGCAGTACTCAGCTTTGCTGATTACATGCTTTGTTTGTATGTGTTAATCATGGCTTTGCCTTATTGATCCTGTGATGATCCATTCTTGGGGAGCAGTTTCTCTAGTGCATTGACATCTACAGGAATGCAGATGATGCATCATGGGGTTTCGGGAATAGAGAGCTTGTGTAGCATGGATTTAGTTGTTGTTTCGTAGGTGATACATTTTTATTTCAGCTTGGTTTGAAGTTAACGTTAAGAGTCTTGTTTGGTTTTCAAGTTAACTTTGTAATTTATTAAACTTCAATTCTAAGTTAGTTATATGCTTTCCGGTGCAAAATTCTGAATAAGCCGATACGTTATCACACGGGCGATAATGCTTTGATGATTCTATGGCTTTATATTCAAAAATTAGTTTTGGAAAAGAGAGAATTATCGGGATGTTACAGTGGCGCACTCTATTTCATATGTTGTAGAACTATATTATAAATGGATCTTATTTCGAAACATATTTTAAGCACTCTCTAATGGTCGGTACAAAAATTATAGTATTTTAGATTACGGAGCAAAAGTTATATGCAATTTACATAATATAATAATTTAGGTTGTTCATTCAAAATCAAACTCTAATTTTCGCTTATCCAAAACTCCTTATACGTATTTAAATTTATGTATAACTCTATTAATTTAGAATATAAAAATAAAAATTAATGACATGACAATCCTACGTGGTGCGCTCTATGACATCGAAATCTTGAGGAGCTCCCTATACTCTCGAAAATAATAATATAATCTTTTAGGAATGAATGTATATAATTTTGACTATTCTATTAGTTTTTTAAGATTTTATTTCTCCAGATTCTTGTATTGTAGATTTTATACTATGATGTAAATTAATGGTGAAATATGAAGTTATATTTCTTTATTTAATTACCAATTGTCAGCTTCATCTTTGGTTTAACATTGAGGACCAAAATTAATAAATGAAATAACATTGGTTTTTTATTAGTATTATGAGTCTTCCTTCAATGATATAAATTTTTTGGTTAGCTACCGTGTTGCCACAAAAAAGGCAACACTTAAAGTAAGCATATCCTATTTTATCTAGTTAACAAGAATTAAAGTTGAATTCCGGTCGGACATTAGCAAATCAGGTATTTACTAGGTCTAATCGAGTTTTGGGTTAATATATGGTTGGGTTACAGTTACGTTCAGTTTGAATGTAGGTTTGTGTGGTCAGGTCATAATATGATTTTGTCGGATACCGGTCAAGTCTGGGTAGTCTGAGGCCAGGTTTCGATCAGGTCTAGAGACTGACCTTCACATATTGAACCAAATTCAAGTCGATTCGAGATCAGGCTGACCCATCAGTCAGGTCTGTTTGTGACATCACTAGTTATATTATGGACCATTGGAGTTGGTCCATTTTGATGCAAGCATGTTCAAATTTATGGATGTTTGATTGTACATGCATGGCCCACGATTTCTGTTACAGTCGTAGTGTTATCTCAATATACAACTCATTCACTACACAAAAACATAGGGGATATTTTGGAATTTGTAATATAATTTTTTTTAGAGAACGTATTGTGTCGGACTCGTCCGACAATAATCTTTGGTCGGACGACTTTCAGGTGGTTCCAATTTTTTTCAGTTAGTCTTAATTTTCTTTCAGGTAGTCTTCATTTTTTTTCAGGTAGTCTTCATTTTTTTTCAGGTAGTCTTCATTTTGTTTTCAGTTAGTCTTCTTTTTTTCAGTTGTTGGTTTTTGTACTTCAGTTAGACTTACTTTGGGTTTCAGTTGGTCTTTATTCTTTTTCAGGTAGTCTTCATTTTTTTCAGGTAGTCTTCATTTTTTTTCAGGTAGTCTTCATTTTCTTTCAGGTAGTCCATTATTTCTCTCAGTTGGCCCATTATTTCTTTCAGTTGGTCCATTTTTTGTTTCAGTTGGTCCATTATTTGTTTCAGTTGATATACATATTACGAAACAAAGTCCAACTGAAACAAAATAAAGTCCAACTGAAAGAAAACAAAGTCTAACTGAAAGAAAACAAAGTCCGAGTGAAAGAAAACAAAGTCCAACTGAAAAAAAACAAAGTCCAACTGAAAGAAAACAATAACGAACTGAAAGAAAACAATAACCAACTGAAACAAAAAAAACCAACTCAAAATACCTGGAATCATCTTCTCTTCCCCTTTAACTCCAGTAGTAGTAGTACTTCCACTACCACTTCTTCACTCTCTTCACTCTTCCAAAATCTTCGCCATTAGTGTGATGACCAATTATTGCACTATTCATGCTTGATTGGAAGAGTGCTGAAAGAAATGTCATTCATAATCTTCGCCATTACTGTGATAACCAATTATTCGCCATTAATAACTGCATCGAAAAACTTCCTACAACATGAATGGCATTTCTTTCAGCATGAATAGTACTTCCACTACAGCATGAATAGGCTGGAAATCTTCGCCATTACTGTAAGTATGATGTATGTGAATTTCCAGATCAGAGAACTCCATTATGAGAAGTCCACTTCCACTACCACTTCTTCACTCTCTCTCCTCCGCCGTCGCCGCTGCACTAATCATTCCCACTCTCTCTCCAATGTCGCTTTTTCTCTCTCCTCCAATCTCAAGCTTCGCGTTTTTACTCAGGTTCTTCCTTTTTTTCTTAAATAATACACTTTGGATCTGCTTTCTTTCGTTTTTGATTGGTTGGTTTGGTTGAAATCAAGATTTTTGGGTTTTAAAATTGAATTTTCAGAAGATTGAGGTGCTGGTTTTGTGGAGGGAAGTCGAAAATAAAATTGTATAGTACTGGGCTCAGCCCGTCTGACGAGAATATTGGGTCAGACGGTCTGACCCAATACTTTCACTTCTTTTTAATAGCTACTGAGCTTTTATAAATTGGTAAATTATAATCCACTATCTCACTTTTACCCTCTAATTTGGTTTGTTTAAGCTAATTTTGTTTAAGTCCTTACATTACAATAATGGAAAAAAAAGACGGGACAGTAGTGTTCGATAACTTATTGTATGAAAATAGCAATACAAGACCGGCGCTTCATAGAGCATAGACGCTATACGTCATGGCTTGTCAAAAGACTTGAATAATTCTATAGTTTCCGCCTTATATGCTACATAATTAATACATAACGTATCTAACTCTTTCTCAAGTCACACAAAATTCCAACATAGAAAAGGCACTTTTCACCCTTTTAATTGGAAGGCTGCATTGTCAAACCTTATAAAGTTTTGCCTCATCTCTTAGAGCACCTCCATCCATGAGGCACCCCATATTTTCTCTCTCCTCATCTTATTTGTCCACCTCATTTTCCACTACCTCTCCATTTTACCTTACTCAAATTTGAAACACATACCTCCACTCATCTACCTCCCCATTTATCTTCTCTCTCTTATTTCCTATACCCCACCACCTTTTCTCTCTCCTACTTTCCCATACCCCACCAATATTTTATCTATTGATTATATATTCCATATGTAACATGATTTCTTTGTAATTAAATAAAAAAATCGTAATTATCCTCATTAATTTCATAATTAATCAATAAATAATTGTGACATAATTAAATTCGGTAGTTGCTAATTACGCTATGTAAATTGGTAATCACGCTATTAAAACGATAAATCGTTAATTTATGCTCATCTTTTAATTAAGCTACTTAATTGAGATTTCTTACAACAATGGCTACACTTAATATTACAAACAATAATTCACTCATCATTGGTTGATTGGCGACAATTGTGCCAAATGTGTTGAGCCAAGTCCTTTTGTAAGGAGTTGTGAACATCTCTATCCCACGCATCAGCTCTATTTTGCAAATATTGTTGCATCCCTATATCATTGTAGCGACCAGGTTGAACAGAGAATGTTTCAAGCCTATGGCTAGACGAAGTACTAGCAATCGAGGCATTTTCTTGCTCGAAGTTGATGCGTCTTGATAATTTAGATATGTATCCCGTTCATCCTCGACAATCATATTGTGAAGAATGATACACGCCAGCATTATTTCCCACATTAAGTGTTCATCCCAAATGAGTGATGGCCTTTGTATTATTGCAAAGCGTGCTTGTAAAACCCCAAACGCACGTTCGACGTCTTTCCGAACTGATTCTTGACGTTTGGTGAACAACTCATCGACGGGAGATAGTGGGAGTCGAATTGCTGGCATGAACACTGCCCATTTAGGGTAGATCCCATCTGTTAGGTAATATCCCCTATTATAGGTATTACCATTCACATTAAATGTGACCTCAGGAGCTCTTCCTTGATAAAGATCATCAAACACCGGAGAGCGTGCCAATACATTGATATCATTGCAAGTTCCCGGTGTTCCGAAAAATGCATGCCATATCCACAAGTCTCCGGAGGCCACGGCTTCTAGAATTACCGTTGCAGATTTGGACCTACCTTGATACAACCCTTTCCATGCTCGTGGGCAATTTTTCCATTGCCAATGCATGCAATCTGCGTCGGAACATGTCTTCGGTATATAGAGGACGATCAACAAAGTAATCGTTCATTAACCTTTGATCTGCATCAGCACGGTCTCTTGGAATAATATTTTTTTTTTTTTTGGGAGATGTTCTTTGAGTGGCTTCTATGATTGGAGCGACAATTGTTTGAACAGCTTGTTGAATTACGTAGTCTTCTTGTTCTTCAAGATACGCGTTGTATAAAATCATGTTATTGACCATATCATCAAACTGGTCATCACTTGAACTTGAAGAATTGTAATCCAAGTTCATGTTTCCTTTTGTTGCAAGAAGAGAAGAAGAAGAAGTGGTTTGAAGGAAGAAGAATGATATTTTTTGTAGAAAGAAGGATGGTGTTATGGTGTGATGTTATCATTCAACCAATTCATCTTTTATAGACATTTGATGATAAGAGTGCAATCTCTGAAGATAAGAAAGGACTACACAATCCCAAAAAAAAGATTTTCAAAAGATAAGATTGTAATCCACTTTTCAGAAGATAAGATTCTCAATAGATAAGATTGTAATCCACTTTTCAGAAGATAAGATTCTCAATAGATAAGATTGTAATCCACTTTTCAGAAGATAAGATTCTCAATAGATAAAAAATATTAAAACAATACAAACTAGGATAGTAAATACTAGAATTACGAAAGAATTAAGGATACTAAATAAAACAAGCTTATAACTAAACTACTTCATAAACTCTTCTCTCAGCTTCTCATAGTATTCGAACTCAACAGCATCAAGAGATGGTTTTGTCATCAACAATTGATACATCTTGAACCTCATTTTCTTTTCATCTCGCTGCTTTTGGTAATCCATCATTTCTTCTATATTTTTCCTTATTGTAATTCGTTCACCTTGCATTTCACTTAAGGTGTTGTTGAAATCAATCTAAACTTGTAGCTACTCCTTTCATCTTTCTTTGTGCCTTAGCCTTCTTC
This sequence comes from Beta vulgaris subsp. vulgaris, assembly GCF_026745355.1. Classification (NCBI taxonomy): domain Eukaryota; kingdom Viridiplantae; phylum Streptophyta; class Magnoliopsida; order Caryophyllales; family Amaranthaceae; genus Beta; species Beta vulgaris. The sequence continues at coordinate 22,219,590 of NC_079209.1, forward strand.
TGACCATCCGGGCGAACTGATACAACTTCATCACTTGACCTTTTTGAACTTGATTGACTCACAACAGTTGAATCATATCCGGGTTGCCATCTTGAAAGGTGTCTCATTCCCATCCAACAATGGTACAATTTGAAAGCTTTATTATTTTGTTTTTGTTTGTATAGTTCATGAGCTTTAGCCTCTACATCCGTAATAGCCATTCCACTTGATTTCATTCGCTCGGCTTCACCGAGTTGCGATACCCACAAAGTCACGAGTCGGTTGATGGTTCTCCAGTGCGCTTTAATTGACTTCATGGTCCTTGGGTGGATGAGTGATGGTTTTTTTACCACTTCAGCATCGTAGATGCGCTTGATTTCTATCCAAAGCTTTGCCTTTGACTGATCTGTTCCCACTAATGGATCACCACCACAATTAAGGTATCCGGAGACCAATGCTATATCCTCATCATGTCCCCACCTTTCTTTTAGTATCTTATTTTTACCTTTTCCACCTTGGTCCGCTTCATCTTCATCATCATCATCATAAGCATCATCATCGTCTCCGAGTTGTTGAGTTTGGTAATAATCTCCAATCGGTATTCGGTTATTGCTCCCGTCTCCCCCTGGAGTTGTAGGATTTTGATCCATATATTGAGACATTGGAGATGAGAGATTCACCGGAGTATGGGGCGGGGTTTCGAAATTAGAAGGTTGTTGATTTGGAGTACAAATGCTTGGAATAAGGCTTGGATTTGAGGGTTATTGAGCATATTTGGATCAAAAGCAATATTAGTATTTTGACGATTTGGGTTTTGTTCGAAATTTTGATGGAAATTTGGATTTTGTGGGGAATTTGAATTTTGTTGGAAATTTGGATTACTTTGGAAATTAGAATTTTGTGGGGAGTTAGAATTTTGTGGGAAATTTGGATTTTGTGGGTGGTTGAGATTAAATTGATAATTTGGGGTTCTTTGAGGCCTATTTCCATAATTAGAATTATTAGGATTCATAATTATGGATAATTTGTTTGGAAGTATTTAAAGAGTAGAGGAATAAAATATATAATTAAGATGAGAAAAATTAGAGAAATTAAAGATTGGAAAAGGTAGAGAAATTTGAATGTATCTAAAATATGGCAAAATTGGTCTCTATTTATAGACAATTAAAAAATATGAACGTTGGTATAATTTTTTTTTTTTTTAATTAGCAGATTTTTTTTAAAATGGCAAAATTGTGCAACGGCTATTTTAAAAAATAACCGTTGCTTTTAAAGGAGAAGGTGACATTTGTCACCTTCTGATTGGGCGCGCGTCATCCTATGCCAGCCAGCTCACCCTTTCTTTTTTCTCCCTCTGCCGCGCGTCAGTCTTCATGGCCAGCAGCTCTTTTTTTTCTCTCTCTCTCCCGCCAGGTGTAACCTCTTCATTAGAGCACCATTTGGGCACCTCCCCTAATCTTTGAGCATCCTCATTAAATGGGGAACCAACCCCACTCATGGGGAGCCCCATTTGAGGAGAGAGAGTCTATATGGGGAGGGTAAAATTCCCCATTGGAGGTGCTCTTATTACCCAACCACACTATCTCTTATATTACCCTCCCTCATTTCTTTCCCCTTCATATTATATTACAAGACAAAGAGTTCTTTCAACAAAAATACAAACCTACAATTTTTCCAGTCAAATTCTCTCCTTTCTTCCTTTCTCAGTCGATCATCACCTCACTCTTCCATGTCTGATGAAGCAAGAAACTATCATAATTCCTATAATTATCACCATAATCCATCGTTAACGTTAATCCATGAAGATCCTGATCATGCCCTATTAGATAACAATAATTTCTTCCCATATTCTTATAACCCTACCTCGTCTAATCTTTACTTCAGTGACTTCATAAATGGATATTCCATGGACTACCCTACTCTCCCCAGGAGCGTAGCGTTGTCACCGACCCCGGCCTCCTCAGAAGTCTTCTCCTCCGTTATTGATGGTGGTGGTGATGAGAAACCAAGAATGGCGAAAGAGAAAGAGGGAGCCTCTGCCGTTGGTAGTGGGGAGAATCCCGGTACTCCAAACTCTTCGATCTCTTCCTCCTCCACGGAAGGTGGTGGCGCGGATGATCGTTCGGGTGTGAAGAACGAAGATAAGCACCCGTTTAAAGCATGCGATGATCAAGGCGGCGATGATGAATCAAAGAAAGTGTAAGTTCAACAAGAGATCTGATCTTTATTTTAAGTATTTGGAATAAAATAGAAGTACAAATGATTCCTTGATTTAACTACTTGGTCAAACAAGAAAAGGTTAAACAATATACTCATATCTACAAGAAGATCATATTAAGTTGTGAATCTCAGTTTCTTACTAACTTAATGAGGGATTTCATAAACCTCTCATCTTACTAGGTTCATTACCACTTCATATTAATACACTTTAGTTATTTGTGATTTATGTTGGATATGTAGCACTTAGCAGAAGAAGAGCTTGAAAGATTTGATGAGACACCATTTCAAAGCTAGCAACCTAAATATGAGTTACTAAACAAGAAAAACTTCATGTGAACCATATTGCATAGTGGCTCTTGGTTAGGCTTGGACCAATCATATTTGTCACCATTATCTGAATTATTAAGCATGGGGGACGACGATATTACTAAGTACCTTTTTCCTTTTTTCTTGTTTTAAATAATAATCCAAAAACTAATTAGAAATTCATGAGGTAATGTCCACCAAATACAAATGAATAGAGTGTACGTCCGCTAGCTAGGGATGAAATCCAGTCTGCATTCAAGTCCTCCGTACGTAGCTAATTGCCGAGCTAACTTAATTACATAAAAAGAAAAATCATGATTTATTTATGAGTAATGGTCTTGAAAAACCAACAATACCCAACAGATTAATTATATAGAGATTAGATTTTATATTGAGTGCATAATAATAATTTAGCAAAAATAATCTAGTGCATAATTAAGTATTGATGAGGGAAAATGAGTGTTTGATTATGAATGAACAGGAATAAGGGAAAGAAGAAAGGGGAGAAGAAGCAAAGGGAACCAAGATTTGCGTTCATGACAAAGAGTGAAGTTGATCAACTTGAAGATGGGTATAGATGGAGAAAATATGGGCAAAAGGCCGTCAAGAATAGTCCTTATCCTAGGTATGTTCTCACGGTTGATCATTCTCAATTTTCCTCTTTTTTTTTTTTTTTTTTTTTTTCTCCACCACTTTTAGAAGTTTCAGTAGTACTATAGTCTATATCTAGTTGGTATTGAAACGCGTTTTCACATTATGCATGTGGATATGAGTTTAATATAGATACCATTTTGTAGATTGAGATTTTGGATTCATGTACAGATGTACTCATGAAAAATGTTCGAAATAGATAAATACGCCGAAATATTGAGTTTCTTTAAGATTAGTAGCCAAATGCATCGAATTTCAAAACAAAAAAAAAAAAAAAAAAAAAAATACAAATATGCCACTGTTTTCTTGAAAATAAAGGTTAAATCATAGTATAAGTGGCTTTGTTCGTTTTTGTTGCGAATTGTCCAATTTACAACTTTACAAGAGTGAAAATAAAAAGTAAAAACTAGGGTATGTTCATCATCTTAATTTTTGTTTGCAATATTGTCCAATTATTTATGTTTATTATAACAAATATATCCATGTGATGTAACTTTAAAAAAGTTAAAACCAAACTTTAAAAGTAGCTCAAAATAATATTTATAACCAGTATTATAATATAACATCCCCTAAATTAAGACTCCGTTTGATAGGGCGTAAAACGTTTTCCAGGAAAATTGTTTTCCTCTATTTTGAGTTTTACATTGTCTGGTTGGCAAAGGAGTGTAAAACCATTTTCCCTTGGAGTAAAATTATACTTCTAATGATGGAAAACCATTTTCTCTTCAAAATGAAAGGAAAATTATTTTCCTCATCTCTCTTACACACTCGTTTCACTATCTCATTACTTTCCCTTTCAAATTTCTTTCATTTTCATTATTTTTTTTTTTTACATAGAACCAAACAACGGAAAACTAATTTTGGAATTGTGTTTTCCATTGTAAATTATTTTCCATGAAAATCATTTTACACTGGAAATGTTTTACGCCCTACCAAACGGAACCTAAATGGTATACAATTGCACACGAGTTAAGTAATTTGTTCAAATTGAAATGCTTGACAGAATATTAATTAACATTAGGTAAGATATTTCAATTAGATTAACTATATCTATAGCAAGTTAGAGACTAGTATATGATTTTTATTTATGTATGTAATGTATTGTTTGAATATTTCCACGTTTCTTATCAAAAGCAAATCAAAAAGTCGGTTTTCAGGCCGACTTTTACCATGTTCAGCATGTTCCATGGAACATGGCCCCTTATGTGTGCGGACCTCGAAATAGAGAATTAAAGTTCAAGTAATAATAAGAAAATGTTTATCTACTTATTTGGGCTACTCTTTTTTCATTATATGATGATATGAAGTGAAGAATCATGAATGGATGAGCTATTACATTATTGAACTTTTCGAATATGAGTTCGCACAGGGCCTCTATATAGTTCGAGACAGGCCTGCTGGTTTCATTTGGCTGATAATTAGTTGAGAATCATATGAGGATCCCAATGGTTGAAGCTCCCACCTCCCAACTTGTTGGTTGGGTGTTTGACTCTCATTAGCCCCATTTTGGAGAGTTTGTGTAAATATTTGATTCTCGGTATAAATCTCCATTTTTCAATGTTTGGAAGTTTCCTTATAAATTGGAATTCTCCTTCTTAACACTCATGAGGGCTTAGCTTACTTGGACTAGTTAATTATCGAATAATTTTTTTTTGGCTAATAACTAGAATAAAACAACTATTGGAATGTTAGGACACCCTACTTATATTGTACCAACAAAAAAAAGGAAAAAGAAAGGACACTATACTTGTAGAGATAAAGTTTCGCCGGTATGGAGCAGACTAGTTCCGTGTAGGAGTTGCTTCGGCGCTGTATAATTTGATTTTATGCTAGCCTGTAATATCACTTAGATAGTTAGATACCGTGTAAGTTTAAACATAATTGAAGATCAGGAAGGTACAAAATCAATAATGGTTCATAATCATGCATAATTTATTATAGATACCTGCATGCATCAATGCAAATTTACCAAAAAATATTTTTATTTATTATAAAGATTACTTGCTCGTTTTAATAAACAATGTGTGGATGTGAGACACTTTATTTGATCAATATTTAAAGTGTTGTTGAAAATTTTCTGATGAGATTGCGTCAAAATATTAGTATGGCTTATGGATCTCTATACACCAAATAAATGAATAAAAATAAATTTGAAAAAATATGGTCTAGTGCCACCCAAGTTTATCAAAGCACATTTTAATTCTTATCATTAATTGGTATTCTATTTTTTCTTATCCCTACTTTAACCGTATACGTTTGTAAATATATTTATTGAATCTTAAATATCTTTAATATTGCAAATACACTTATTGAACCTTAAATATTTTTCATTACATATTAGACAAAAATTATAGTGATTAAATAGTAATAAAGTATTCATTGAGACGAATCAAACAAGATCCGACATGATTATATTTTTCCTTATATGTTGAGAAAAAATTAGAAAATTATGCCTAATTGTAACTAATGTCATTATTTCAAAATTCCAAATAATTGAAGGATATCGGTTTAAAAAGGTACTTCCGTCTTCCAAAGGCCAAGGGTAAAAATTGTTTTACATGTAAACTTGTTTGTGTATTTTAGAGCTTTTTTATTTCAGTGGCAAATCTGCCTATAGATATATCATATATATGAGTATATGACCTTATATGAATGAAAAATTTCTTTCCTTGTGAAAAAAGAGTTGGCAATGAGTTGCCGTTGCCAATTGCTAGAGGAACAGCTTGGTGGTCGGTGGTCGCCCTAAAACAAACAATTTGACTTCTCAGAATTGAGGGTGCCCCTTAAAATGTGAAAGACTTAATTAGGAATCTACCAAAAGCAGCAATTGTTGATGATTTATTGTTTCCTAGTGCCAAAATACCTGCCCCTTTTTGTTTTCAATTCCGTTCCCACATCCTTTTATTTTTCGGAAAACAAATACTTACATCTCATCATTTTTTAATTCAAACATCTTGACTTTTTGTGAAAACCTGTATTCACAGTTTCACACACGTAACTAGGGTGTTCATAAATATACGATTCGGTCGATCCGATCTGTTTTTTTTAGTTTTTGGATATTTCGGACCGGTTATTCGAAAATTTTCGAATCGAATACGGATCAACATTTTTTCTTTTCGGATATTCGAAAATATCCGTATCATTGAAATTTTTCAGATTTTTGCGGATATTTTCGGATATCCGATCTAAAATATCTGTTTTCAAGATCGGATATCTGAAATATCCGATGATCCAATCCGAAACTTGTTTTTATGAACTTTTCCTTTAAAAATTTCAATTTTTTTGGTTTTCGGATATCCGATGATCCGATCCGAAAATTTCGGATATCCAATCCGACACGATCCGAAATTTTTCGTATCGGATTCAGATCGCTTTTTTCCAATCCGAAATTTCGGATCGGATCGGATATCCGAAATGAACCACTCTAAAAATCTGACTTTACTAAATCTACTAACAAGTAGTCAAATATAAATAATAGTGGTTTTTTGGTAAATAAATATGCGCACTATATCTCTATACTATAAGAGAAGAGGAGAACAACGGTGTCCCCATTTGAAATTACATTTTTAATCCTGTTAAATAAATTATATTTTGTTAGCACAGTAAACGCATATCAACAAAAATTGACAAAATTATTTTATAAAAGGAAATTCTCAAACAAGTCAAAGTCATCACAATCAACATAAAATTGACAAAATAATTTTACATAAGGAAATTTACCATAAATATAAAATGACACATACATATGAGTATACATTGATTAGAAAAGTCCATAAAAAAAGTTAGAGTGTGTTATTGAAATACTTTATCGACAATAATGTAGTACGTAAAAGCTTGATGATGATTTATAATGTATTTAGAAACTTATATTTTTTATCAATAAAATAACACTCTTTACCCAAAATAACATTATCGAACCATCATATAGTTTCAACTCCAACTTTATGATAAAAACAACAAAAGGTTAGTGATATATATTTTCTAATTGTTTTATGCATTATACGTGCTTCATTGATTTCAAATTATTTACTCATAAAATAGCACAATCAAATAGAACCTAAAAGTTTTTTAAATGCTATAAAAAATTTAGTTGAAAAGAAAAAATTCAAAAAATTTATTGTGGAAGAATAACCAATAAAAAAAATAATTAAAGCATGCATGCGTGCATAAATTGCTAGTATGAATTATAAAAAGAGACACAGCCTATTACTTTCAAGGCAAGGGAAAAACCTTCTACAAAAGAATCCTACCCCTAGACTTGAAGACAAACAACTGAGGCCAAAGCCTTACATAGCAAATATACAAGCAAAAACAAAGTCACAAGACGAAAAAAACGCAACAAAAATACAGATTGCTAAACCATTGTGTGTCCAACTCTGCAATCTTTTCTGGAAGCCAACCCTCAATTCTTTGCATCATCCAGTACTTTATATCCCTAATGACTATATTCAATCATTCAATGCAGTCATTTGTTGACTCCAAAGAGAGTTATTCCTCTCTCCCCATAATCTATAGACAGTGGCAACTAGAGCAGCATGATCCATTCTCTTAAATTTCGAACCTTCAAACTCCTGGCAATCCAATGGTAAAGGTGCTGCGTGCAGCGTGCACATAGCTTTCTGTTGGTGTTATGACCCCCAAACATTCTTTCATCTTCTGAGGACTCTCCTTGCTGAAGGAATATGTCCATTATGTTATGAATATTTATGAAGTGATTGGGGTGGGAATAATTTTGGTAGTAATATTTCATCCTTCTGACATTGGAAAATTATGGAAGGAAATTGCAAGCTCACTTTTCCCTTCCCTCCATAATTGTTATCCAACAAATTATAAAAAAAACACAAATAAAAGACAAATCTAGTATGGAACTAAAATCTAATAGTAATAATAAATATGATAAGATATTAGATCTGAATTAACAAGAAAGTTCATGTCCAGTTACTAAAATTTACTCAGCTAGCTATAATATATAGGTTTAGATTTTTTAGAATAACAACAATAATAATAAAAAGACAAATCAAGACATAAATTATACCGTGAATCATGATGAAAAGAAAAGATTGAATGACATGTGTAAGATCAGACACATTTATTGATGTATGCAGTATGCGTGCTATAGGTTACGCCTTATGGCATTTAACAAATGAAGGTAATGATTTCAGGAGCTACTATCGTTGCACAACACAGAAATGCATGGTAAAGAAGAGAGTGGAAAGATCTTTCCAAGACCCGTCGACGGTCATTACAACCTACGAGGGTCAGCACAACCACCCAGTTCCGGCCACGTTACGTGGTCATGCTGCTGCGCTCCTCCCTCAATATTCCATGCTAGCACCAGCACCACCATCGTCGTCATCGAACTTCCCTCACGAACTACTAGCTCAACTAGGGCACGGCGGAGCTGATAATATGAGTGTTGGTGTTTCTTCCTTTTCGCAGTTTTCACATCTGCAACAACTTCATCATCGTCATAACATTCATCAGTTACAGTTTCCAACTGATGATTATGGGCTATTGCAAGATGTGGTTCCACCCTTCCTTCTTAAGGAAGAGCCCTAGTTATTAGACTTGTATAACATATACTATCACTATGAGTCTATATATGTATTATCCTAGCTAATCTTATTATGTATGTTATAGAGGAACTTTTTGACTAATCAGTTAGTGTATAATATACAATAGTGATGTATCAGATACTTCATATCTTTATGCATGGGAACTAATTACTATACTATTTTATAAATTTGGTATGATAAATTACATTAACGTCCTATCACATTCTACCTTAGCACAACCTATCACAAAGCCCTCCCATTTCCCATGACGAGAACATGTAGAAATTTGATGCAATTAGCGAAAATGTATAAATTAATTTTCTAACATCAAATACCCAAGATCTCATGCATAAACTAATACTCATCATAGAATAATAAATCATACCCTTGTAGCATACTGATTTCCTCGCTTGCTAGTGTCGCTTGACCTTTTGTAATAAAGATTCAAGAACTTCAATTGTAGTTTTTGTACATAGTCCACTAAATAACGAACAAGATTCCTAATGCGTGTTTGCTAGAACAATATATCAAGGTATAATTGAAACACGGAACACATCATGATTCAAGAAAATTAACTAGAAAGTGCTAATCGGTAAACTAAATTTCTAATTTTCTCAATAATCTCAAATGGTCGGATATACCCCGGACGAAATTTTCTTGCTTTGCCAAACGTCAATACTCCTCTAGTTGGGGAAACCATAAAAATTGTTGAGTCACCAACTCAAAATTCTACATGCGTTCTTTTAAAGTCAGCATAACTAGTTTGATGGTTCTGTGAAGTTTTCATTTTTTCTTCAATGATTTGAACATCATCTGATGTTTTCTGTATCATTTCAGGTCCAACTATCTTAATCCATTTTTGTCACTCCAACATAAAGGGGTTCACATTTTCGTGCATATAGAGTTTCATAAGGTGACATATTAATGCTTAGGGGTGTTCAATGTCGGATATCGGATCCGATCCGATCCGAAAATCCGGATATCCGAAAATTTCGGATCAGAGGAATTGCGATCCGAATCCGATCCGAAATTTTCGGATATTCGAACTTTTCGGATCGGATCACCGGGTTCTCGGATCGGACACCGGATTTTCATATCGGATCACCGGATTTTCGGATCGGGATCGTTGAAATTTTTGAAAAATCCCGATCCGTATCCGATCCGAAAACCCGGATTTTTTTCCGGATATCCGATCCGAAATATCCGAAATCTTAAAATCGGATCGGATATTCGAAATTTCGGATCGGATCGGCGGGTTTTCGGATCGGATATTTCGGATCGGATATTTTTGCACACCCCTATTAATGCTAGCATGATAACTATTGTTAAGGAGAATTTTCTTAATGACAAACGTATTTCCCATGAACCTTTAAATTCCAAAACACAAGCTCGCAAAATCTTCTAAAGCTTGAATAGTTCTTTTAATCTAGTAACCTGTAGCTGGGTGAAAGGTTGTGCTAATGTTCAATTGTGTACCCAATGCTTTCTGTAGCTTTTGCCAAAATTTTAAATATATATCAAGTTTCTCGATCATATACAATAGATAAAGGTACTCCATGAAGTCTAGTAATCTCTTCAACATGCTATCTTGCTAATCGTTCAAGATCCTAAATATCATGAATTTCTAAGAAATGACCACTTTTGTAAGCTTATCCACTATAACCCATATAGAATTCATCCTGAGAGGAGTTATTGTAATCCCATGACTAAATCCATAGTTATCGGCTCCCATTTCAAACCAACACTAGTGGAAAAAACCTTATATAATACAAAGAAACGAATTTAGTTCTACCAAAATTGGATCCGTAAAATCATTCGTTTGTGCGAAAATAAAATAAATTAAAGGGTCAAATAACTGTTCCGGTTGGCCTAAAACTAGATCACTTAATGTTAACGAATCTGGTTTAAGACCAACTGGACCATATAATGCATTTAGGCCATCATATACCACCCCACCCCTTTCCCTCCACGCTCGATCTAATACTCCATATTTCACTCTCCTTACTCCATCTTTGACTCTCTGATCCTCACTCAAACCCTAATACTCTCACCCTCTCAATGCCACTAGCACACTACCCTCTCAAACGCCACCACCCACCAACACACATCAACGCCATGCCACCCTCTTCTCTATGTAACTATATGCGCCACGAACACTTTCTTCTCTATCATCCTCTCAATGCCATGCCCACCCTCTTCTATCTCAACCTCTTAACGCCACAACCACCAACACCTACTCCTCAAGAACACCCAGGAAATCTTCTCAACGCCATAACCATCGCAATCGGTCTTCTCTATCTTCATCCAATACATAGATCTTTAATTTCAAAGATGAACATGGCGTGAGCAACACAGCCTTGCATGTTTTACTCCCTCTCTCTCTTCATCCAGCTCAAATTCAAGGTTTTTTTTTATTTAGATTCACTCAATTAATTAATTAATTAATTGTTAAACCTTTGAGGCTGATATCAATTTTGCGTATTTAGGGGTTGAGATTGTTTATGTAATATAGCATTTTAGGGGTTTTCTATAATTCTCTCTTCTCTCTATACTCAATTACGCTTTTAGGGTTTTTATTAATTTTGTTTTTTGTGTAATTTTTGCTTGATGATTTTTGTAATTTTTTTCAGTTGTTAACATTTTTTTTGTAATTTCTTTATGAATTTTAGATAGAATTGTTGAATTTATTTAGTAATTCATGGATATTAATTTTGATTATTTTGTGAATTATATTATGTATTTGCACTTAGATATGTGTGTGTTTATTTATTTCATCACCTAACATAGTATGTATCCTATGTATGTATTTTAATTATTACGTATGTATTTTGATCATTTTGTTGGTGTATACATATGTGGGAAAGTTGTTCTCTGCCTATCTTTCCCTCTTTAGAAAGCGTGAGTTTTTTTAAAAAAATATATGAAATTGAAGGTAATTGATCCAATTGAGCTGCAAAACCCGAGTTAGGTAACTTAAATAACTGATCCTGTTTTGCAACTTAATTGGATCAGTTAAAACTCAATTGATTATGTTTTGAACCGGATCAGTTGAATTCCCTCAACCTCTCCGCCGTTGACTAGTCTGGCCCATTTTCAAATCAGTTACTATTTGAGTAGATCAGTTAGGGTTATTTTCCACTAGTGTAAGTGGTATATCCAACGGTTGCTAAAGTCCTGAAGGACGCTGATATTCAATTGGCAATAGGGGTGTTCATAAAAATCTAACACGCTTGTGTATTATCTCGTAATTTTATGAATTTTATAAATATATTTTAATGTATATTGATATATATTTTTGAGTATTTAAATATTGTATTTTTTTAGAATGTTGACTATTGAAAGCCAAAAGGATTCTTTAATGGTTTTAAGTCATCAGATATTTTATTTAGTCATACTTGAAAGTTATTTTATATTTGAAAGGTTGAGTGGGAGTACAAAAGATTTTAATTATTGGGAAGAGGAGCCCAAAAACTTTTACTATGTTTCATGAGCCTATATTGTAAAGAGGAGTCCAAAGACTTTTATTATAAGCATCTTTATTAAACTAACCCATCAACCCAAACCATCATTCAAACCCAAACCGAATTAGGCGTGTTCATAACAGGGTACTCGAAATGTCAGGTACCCAAATATGTGGGTACCCACATTTTCAGATACTTGAAAATGCAGCCCATAACCCGACCCAGAAAAATCGGGTACCTAATAATCGGGTACCTGATATTCCTGGGTCGGGTCATAAGGTACCCGACTCGTTTTAGCTGAGTAAAAGCGAGTAAAAAGATGAGAGAGAGAATCCCCCTAGAGAGAGAAACCACTGGACCATTGTCACCCGGAATAATCCTAAACCCAACCACAGCCAAGCCCGTCGTACCTGCTTCGTTAACCACCCGCCAATTACAACCAACATACAAGACATAGCCAAGGTGTTCCGATGCCATGGAGCCATAGCCAACATCCATATCCCCACAATACAAAGAAACCCAAATCATTGTTTTGCTTTTGTACAATTCGTGTACCCTCAATCCCTTGTCACAACAGTAAGAGATGAAAATGGAAGGATATATGGAAACACAAGAATCAATGTATTTCCAGCCAAATATGATAGACCAGTCGAAACTCACAACCCCTCAAACCCAAACCGCACTCTACACCAGCCATTTAAATCTCGAATACTCACCAAACATAGCCACCCCATAAAACCAAACAAGCTGCGAGATGATAGGTCATACAAAGAGGTTGTCCACACAGAAAAACAACCTAATCAGATGACACATAATAAAATTAGAGAGGAAAACCTGGAGGCAAACCTGAAGCCAACCAAACCAAACCCAACAAAACACCGCATCATGAGTTCAAAGGTCCTAGGAGAGGACACTGGAAAAATCCGAAATTCACTTGAAGAAATTGACACAGAAAGCGACATAGCAGCTGGAATAAGAGGGAGACTACATGATGAGAACAAGGAATGGCTGAACAGAAGTGCCATTGCTATCTCACATTCACTTCAGTCATCTGAGTCAATCTTAAAACACATACTCTCAGAAGGAGTAAACTGTCTTATAATCAAATCAATGGGAGGCATGCAACATCTTCTAATCTTTGATTCCTTGGAAGATAAAAGATCAATCATCGACAGTCAATGGCTTGACAGGTTGTTCATGGCAGTTAGAGATGTAAACAGAAGGAGTAAAGCGTTATGGAGAAAATCATGGATAAACAAATATGTTGTTCCTCTTGTAGCATAGAGTTACGAAAACTTTTATAACTTAGGTTGTATTTTCGGAAAAGTTATCTCAGTTCACTACAAACAATTTGATTGTGCAAAAATAAAAATATGCACTGACTGCATGTTCCATATCAATTGTAAAGTGTCCATGGAAATTGAAGATATATATTCAACATCATGTCTTCATCTCGGAAAAACAGTATCACAGGGCCCAACCAAACAATAGTGATCATGATGAAGAAAAGAAGACAGAAGGAGAAACAGTCCTAAATGAATGAAAAAACCCAGAAACTTCAAAGTCAATCCCAGGTAAGCCTCCATTGGCTGCAAAAATTGTCTCAGAGACAAGAAATATGAAAAGTCGCATTTCAAATGATGAATCAATGAGTACATTGAGAGAGAATGTTAGGAATTGTGAAATTCAACCACCAGAGCCGCCATTTACTCTCAATAACCAAGCACAACCATCTCTCCACCTAGATTATATACATTTATCCACCCAAGACATTAACTCAACCCCTTGGAATCTATATGGTCAACAGACAAAAAACCCAAAACATAACAACTTGGGCCCAAAACAAAACAAACCTCCCAAACCAAGCTACCAAAATGACAACCTTTTTGAAAACACAACACAAAACTATCCCATTGTTCAGCTTGGACTAAAAAGCCCAATGCGATTAACATCACCACATAAAGTCATCTACTCACCAATCAAGACATCCAATACCTTTGGCCCACTTCTCAAGCCAAACAAACCCAAAGCATCATCCTCTTCAATTCTTGGATCCTCTTCGTGCTCTCGCCCTCTCTTCCCACCTAGATTCGAAAACACAATTCCCACATACAAAAAGAGAGCAGGAAAAAAAAAGAAAAAGAAAACTTGAGAAAAAAAAGGAAGCTAAGAAAATCCATTACATTCTCACAACCATCTAGCCCATCCTCCCCATCAATACACCTTCCCAAAACCATTCAAGTGGGAGATATCATCTAAATGACCAACACTCTAGGCCTATCCTTCAATGGCCCGAAAACTGAACTAGAGAGAAGAATCGGAGTTATTTTGAAAAATCAATGGCTCAATTGGGAAGCAAGCCTTCGTTGAGCCTTTCCCACACATTGTCATCAAAAATGTCAATTATAATGTTAATAATATAATGGAATATTAGGGGGTTAAATGCTCGAGTTAAACGTAACTCTTTCAGGAAGATGATCTCCATACACAATCCATGCTTCGTCTTTGTCCAAGACACAAAAATGGAGGAAATAAATAACAAAATTATGCGCACCTGCTGGAAGTCAAATGACAACAAAGTAATTTTCAGCCCATCCAGAGGCAACTCGGGTGGAATCCTAGCCATATATATGGAACACAACCTTTTTCAATGTGAAAGCTCAACTTGTGATGCAAAATTAGATTGTGGTCAGTGGTACTCTCTTGCCTAATGAATTCGAATGCACACTAATCACGGTGTATAATCCTTGCAATGTTGCTGCAAGAGCAGAAGTATGGAGGCAAATAATTGAGTACCAAAACTCAAACACATTACCTTCGCTTCTAATTGGGGATTTTAACGAAGTACTTAAAGCCTAGGAAAGAGGCAGCCTATCCTTCTCACAAGCAAGTATTGATGATTTTAACAATTTCATGCAGGAACTTCAGCTATTGGAAATTCTGCCATTAAGCAGGAGTTTCACATGGTTCAGATCGAAGTCGAAAAGTGTCCTTGACAGACTGATAGTATCATCAGAATGGATTTCTCACTTTCCCTCAATGAAAGTCTCTATATTGAAGGGAGGATTATCAGACCATTGCCCTCTATTTGTACACTCCCATGCAATGGACTGGGGCCCGAAACCATTTAAATTTCAAAACTATTGCTTATCAGACCCAAAATGCTTGAACATAATCAGAGACTCGTGGATGAAGAAGTCGAAAGGAACCATGACTGAAAAACTCAGAATAACCAAGCAAAATCTCAAAGAATGGAACCGTTCTGAATTTGGTAGCATCGATGCCAACATAAAGAGGCTCGAAGAAGTCATATCAAACCTTGACAATCCGAGCACCCAAAGAAATCTTGATGAAGATGAAGTGGAAAGGAGAAAGATAGCCCAAACGAACCTATGGATGTGGATGAAAAGAAAGGAGGTATATTGGGCACAACAATCCAGAATTACATGGCTAAAAGAGGGTGATAGAAACACTAAGTTCTTTCACGCGATAGCATTGATCAAGAGGAGGAAAAACTCAATCACGAATATAGATATAAATGGCACAAACATCTCAGGGCCCTCTCAAATCAAGCACGAGGCAATAAACTTCTTCAAAAAATACTTCAAGAAGAGCATGCCAACAGACCAACCCTCGAAATCTGCAATTCAACTGCCTTTCTCAAGCCCAAGCAGATTGCCTAACACTTCCTTTTTTGAAGGAAGAAATTGACCAAGAAGTATCCTCTTGTGACTCAAACAAGGCCCCAAGGCCCCATGGCTTCAATTTCAAATTCGTGAAAAGTGCATGGGATGTTATAAAATATGATATTTACGACATCGTCAATGAATTATGGGCCTCTTCTTGCCTTCCTAGAGGCAGTAACACCGCGTTTATTGCTCTCATCCCCAAGGTAGACTCTCCATCAAGCTTCAAAGATTACAGACCAATAAGTATGGTCGGATGCATCTATAAAATTGTTGTCAAATTGTTGGCAAAACGGCTCCAAACAGTGATAAGTTCTCTCATAGGACCTCCACAATCATCATATATTGAAGGGCGTCAAAATTTAGATGGAGCTATGGTAGTGAGCAAAATAATTGAGTCTTGTAAGAGAAAAAACACTAAAGCAATCCTCCTCAAACTAGACTTTCATAAAGCGTATGACAACGTTTCTTGGGGTTTCCTTCAATGGATTCTCATCTAAATGAAATTTTTGGACAAATTGTGTAATTGGATAATAACATGCGTATCCACCGCCTCTGCCTCAATCATAATAAATGAATCCCCCAGTGCACCCTTCAACCTTCAGCGTGGCCTAAGGCAGGGGGATCCTCTATCCCCCTTCCTATTTACCCTTGTTGTGGAGGCTTTAAGCCAGTTGATCCAAAAAGCACTCTCTTTGAAAATGTGGAAAGGCGTAGAAATCTGTAAAAATGGTCTGGAGATATCACACTTGCAATATGCAGACGACATGCTTATGTTCAGTGATGCAAGCATCGAATCCCTAAAAAATATTCAAAAAACTCTCATCATCTTCCATCTAGCATCTGGCCTACAGGTGAATTTTCATAAAAGCTCTATAATGGGCATGAATGTCTCTTCATCATGGCTACAACAAGCGGCAACCATTCTTTAATGCAAGACAGGAAGCATTCCTTTCTCATATTTGGGGATCCCCATTAGTGGAAACTCATCTAGAATTCAAGCATGGGATCCTGTAATTGATAGAATGGCAAAGAAATTAGCATTGTGGAAAGGTAAGATACTATCAATTGGAGGGAGAATCACACTCATAAAGTCATCACTATCAAACCTACCTCTGTACTTCATGTCGTTATTCCCCATTCCAAAGAAGGTGATAGAAAAAATTAACAAAATCACGAGAGCGTTTCTATGGAGTGGCGACTCCGAAAAAAAGGCGATATCGTTAGTGGCATGGAAATCAATCCAACTTCCCAAATCGATGGGAGGACTAGGTATTGGCAACATGCTACACAGAAATTTGGCGATGCTTAGTAAGTAGATTTGGAGATTTTTCAGCGACCCCTCTCCTCTATGGTGTCACATAATCAGATCCAAATGCAAATATCCAACTTCCTTAGCCATATCTGATCTCACCATACCAAATTCAGGTGGGCCATGGAAAGCGATATGTGCAACAATACTCAACCACGCTGCATCAAAGTCTCTTATTATAAATGGAATTCGTAAAAATATTAGGGATGGTCACAACACTCTTTTTTGGCATGAACCATGGATGGGTGCTACACCGCTAAAGCAGATGTTCCCGAGGCTCTATTCCATTGCAGTCAATCAAAGCTCTTCGGTAAACTCGAACGATTTCTGGGAAGGATTCAACTGGATTTGGTGTTTTGTTGGAAAAGGAATCTTCGCCCTCAAGACTTAACTGAAAAGGCAGGTCTTGACAGAATGCTCAATCAAGTTTACTTCGACTCAAATGCATGTGACAAGTTAATTTGGGTTTACAACAAATTGGGTCAATTCTCCACAAAATCCTTCACCCAACAATTAGATAAGCTTAAATCTATGCCTCACCCGGATGCAATAAAAGTAGTCTGGAAGGGCCTTGTCCCTCATCGCATTGAAGTATTCGTATGGATTGCTTGCTTGGCAAAAGTAACACGTGGAACAAGCTTGCCTTGGTTGTATTATTCCTGCAGATGAAGATTTATGCCCACTTTGTGAAGTGCATTCAAAAACAAGTGACCATCTTTTGCTTCACTGCGTTACAGCCCGTAAGATGTGGAATTGGTGGCTGGAACTTTGGGGATATAAATGGGTATTCCCTCACAATCTTATCTATGCATTTGTTAAATGGAAATGTGGGAAGAAAAAAGGCACTTTTTTTCAAAAAGTCTGGGCAGCATCATTATTCATTATAATATGGACATTATGGAAGGAGCGCAACCGAAGAATTTATGATAATTCATCTTCAACGATGGAAAATCTTCAAGATTTGATTCTCTTACGCATAGGGTGGTGGATCAGTGGCTGGAATGATGGGTTCCCATACATTCCGATGGACATTCAAAGAAACCCACTATGTTTAGAATGGAATGGTGGCAATTGCAATTCAGCTTTATCTCTCACTAAGCCTTCATATGTACCTTGGTCTCCTCCCAACCCCAATGTACTCAAGTGGAATGTCGACGCCTCTGTAATGGAAACCAACTCAAGTTCTGCAGTAGGTGGTATTTTGCGAAACAACCGAGGTGAATTTATGTGCCTCTTCTCATCCCCTATCCCATATATTGAGATTAATAGTGTCGAGATCCTTACCATTCACAGAGCCATCTCAATATCCCTTCACTAATTGTGAGGCTACAAAAAACTCCATCCTTCTCCTTGAATCTGACTCGGCTAATGCCGTAATGTGGTGCAATAGTGAGCACGGAGGCCCATGGAACCTAAACTATCAGCTAAACTTCATACGAAGCGCTAGAAGAAATGGCCTAAACATATCAATAGCTCATAAGGGAAGAAGCTCGAATTTTGTCGCTGACTCGCTTGCCAAGCAAGGGCTGCAACACCAATCTGAATTCATACCATGGTTGTAGCAAGAATAACATGTTGTCTGTAGTATTAGAAGGAGGTTACTTGCAGTACTATATTAAGCATGTATGTCTTTGTGTCGAATATTGGTGAGATGATTTGTAGTATTAGATCTGTAATCAAACTTGGCTTTGTTAATCTCCTCATCTCTGGGCGTGCACAACACTATGAAAGTTTCCCTCCCTATGGAGGGAATACCTGGTTTTAAGTATAGGTTGACCAAGCCAAGGTTTATTTAATGGAAATGGCAAATTAACTTATCAAAAAAAAAACACTCAAGCATGAATTCAACGCCAAACCATGAGACCATAACACAAATTCATGAAATCGTCATGTACTGCAACATGCAAATCACATCCTTGCCACTGCCATGGCCCATAAATCACGATATCACAAATGTCAAATGCAAATAAAAGTGACGGAGTGAGGACGGAAGATTGAGGAGTAATGAGGATTGACGTTTTAGGATTTTCAATTTGGTAGGCACCGCTGGTAAGTGTCTATCAGGCAGCAATTAGTGAATTTGGCCAAAATTTAGTAACCGAAAAGGACAAAATTCAGAAGAAGCTCTGGTCCAAAAAAATCCAAATAATTCTGATGCAACCAGGTACCTGCATGTATACTAGGTGTGGCACGGTACCCGAACCGGATTTTATTTTTTTAATGGGTCGAGTACCCGACCCGATAAAAATCAAAAATAGATTTTTGACCCATTTTTTTACTAGGTCACCATGTTTTAGGGACGGGTAGTTTGGAGCGGGTTTTTTTTGTGAACACCCCTAATATAAATACCCTTCATTGCACAATTTTCCACATATTAAACACATTCGATTTTTTCGCTTTTACTCCCCCAAATTTTCGGTCTTCTCCCTCCTCCTTTTCTTTCTTTTTCTTCGGCTCATTCGGCCAGCCACCAGCAGCAGCCAGGTCGGTGCCACCACTAGATCGGCAGCAGCAGCCGCCAACCAACAACATCGCCCTCTCCTTTCCGGCGTCCTTTCCTTCCTTTCTCTTCTTTGGTTATTTTTCTTCCTCCACTAGTTTTATTTAATGCAAAGTTTATTTTTTTAGGGAATGTTTTAATATATTTATGATTAAAGTTATAGTTTGATGATTTGATAATAGATTTCAGATTATATGTAATTTATATAAAGAAGTAATTAAATTTCAGTTTTATTTATTATGTTTAAATTAAGATTTTAAGTATCAAAGCATGAATTTTTAGGATTTTATGAGTTCGAAAATCATAGTAGTATATTATAGTTTATTGAGTACTCTTATGATTTTGATTATGTTTAAGTATGTTTTTAAAGAGTTCTAATACATTATAAGTTACTGGAATTTTTTTTAGTATGCTTACGATGGAGTTTTTATGATTAAGAGATTTTAAAGTCTAGTATAATAGTGATATACTAGGGAGGATTAATAATTAAAGTTTTGATAATGGGAAAGGTTTTTAAACACTTTTAAAGAGGATTTAAAGTATTATAATATTGTTGGAAATTTTTAGAGTATTTTGTGGTTATATTGATTATTGTTAGGCGGATAATTCTCTTTCGGCGACTTTTATGCTTGTTAAAGTTGCCTCGAACTTTGTCTACACAAGGTACATACGTAACTAATAGGTTGGATTAGTGTCATGTCCTAAGGATGGTATTTATCTAGTATCATGTTTTATGCCGCTGTGTGAAGCACGTTGATTATGATGATTATATCATGTTTTTATGGATGATTGATGCAAGCATATGAGATTTGGGAACTTTATTTTATTAATTCTTATGAGGAATTAATATTTCTGTTGGTATTGGATCATGAATTGTTGCTATTTGGATTATTTAATTACTTTATGAGGACCATGGCCTTATTTGGTAAGTTGTTTATTCACTTATGAAAGGTTGGTTTGTTGTTAACTTGAATCAACAAATAAATAAAGGTTATTGATTTAATATTGGAATTTTTCTTGAGTTGATAAGTTGATGATCACCTTATCTAATCCTGAGATAAAAGTGGAAGTTTATGTATCTTTGATGTTTATATTATTCGTCCTACTTGTGAGTCATAACTAGTAAATAAATCATTAATCACTTAAAGTGGAAAGCGAATAGCAATAGATTTAGACTTGTGCACGTCTGAAGTGTTGGACTAGTATGCGTTGCAGTAAATGGTGGTAGCCCATGACTTTTCTTTGGATCGGATTGATCATTGTGTCCAATTTTATTTAAAAGGTTCATCAGTATCGTATGTCAGGGGAGTACGGAGTCACGCCTGTACTTCGTCTTCTAAATTGAAGACTGTTTTGGTTTGGACAACTCTTTCCATTACTTATTCCACCTAAATTAATTAATTTATTGGTTGTGGAGTCTAGTTCAGCAAAAGTAGTCTACTATGTTATTATATTATATTATTTATCCCTGGTTAATGTTTATTAGTATCATGTTAGATTTTATATTTAGTTACTATGTAGTAAGCAGCTTTGCTGATTACGTGCCTTGTATGTATGTGTTGATCATGGTTGTGCCTTATTGATTCTCAGGTGACCTATTTGGCGACCAGTCTCTCGATATCAATAGAGCATCTTCTATTACAAGTATGAAGATGATGCATGATGGGTTCGGGAAGTTGGAGAGCTTGTGTTTGATTTATATTTTATAGTTGACTTTTTATTTTTGGTTGACTTTTACATTGAAGGTTAACTTTTGACTTTATTTTGGTTTAACTTTTGGAGTTAACTTTTGGTAAACTAAGTTTTATTTTCAAAGTTATTTAGTATTATTTCCGCTGCAAAATTCTGAATAAGACGATACGTTATCACACGGGCGATAATACTTTGATAATTCTCTAAGTTTTTATATTAAAAAGGGTATTTTGGAAAATAGACGATTTCGAGGTGTCAGAAAGTGGTATCAAAGCTTTTGGTTTTATTGGCCTTTCGTGTCAACTTTAAATTTTTAGGCGCCTAGCTAGTTACTCAAAATGAAATTCATAGAAAACGAGATCCAACTTATTCGTTGTTTATGAATCACTTTTATAAACATTATAATAGCTAAGTCTACACTAGGTGCAAATCGTAAACATCATAGACTAAAGTTTAAGAGCACATTCACTCTCCTAGAGATTAACATAACACTTAGCATAGCAATTAGATGTGTAAATAATCGTATCGGCATCATCAAAATTAGCAAGTTGTAACCACATATCACTAATTCAACCAAATAAAAACTTCTTTTTTTCATTTTAAATTTCACCCCAAGAAAAGATGAACATCAATTAAGGTGAAGTGGGTGATAGATAAGGCAAATGAAGAGTTATGATTAAAGGGTCATGGACTTTCTCTATAAATATAGAAAGTGAAAATTTTAGGGTCATGTTATCATGTTGTCTCTTTCTATCTCTCATTAATATCTGTGGAATCAAATTTGTGAGTGACAATTTTGGGGTCATGGGACCATGTTGCTCCTTTTATTCTATATCTAATCAAATTTCTACAGATTGACTCACTATTTGTGAGTGTAATTTAGTAATTTAGTAGAATGAAAGTAGAAGCATTATCTATGTGGTTGCCGACCAGTGTTTCAATTGTGTCAGTGATTCAATCCCCCTCCCCCCTTCCCCAACCTTAAGTTCACATATTTCAATGCATCACCCACATCTATCTCGTCATTGCACCATTGTAGTCAAGCTGGAGCACACAACTGCACACAAACAAGTGCCTTTCCTAGTCTCCTTAACCCATAAATTGGTGTTGGTCACTTCATCCTACTTACATGAAACAATACCATTTCGATCATCCAATTTATATGAAACGAGAGGAACCACTTCACCCCAGTTACATGAAAGTACCAATTATTTTGTTCAATATACATGGAGTAGTAATTTCTATTTCATTCAATTTATATGAAATGCTAAAAAAAACCAATTAACAAACAAACTTATTTCTAAAAAACAATGCACATATTTGGGACCAACAAACCAATTTCGCACAAACAAAGCGTAGATTTGGGACCGTTTATCACCAATTTCGTAACAAAGGAGAACCCAAATATGGAATAATAGATTAAGTTTGAAAGAGAAAGCAAAAAATTGCAGCGATGGATAAACAATTGTGCCGAACGAAAACCCAGACTACTAAGATTACCATTAAAGAAAAAAAAATAGATCGCAATGAATTTCGCAGTTTCCTTCAAAATTCTAACTCGCATTCTGCATCAATTAACAGGGCAAACGCCATAAAATTGGTAGAAGGAGAAATAAGAGAGAAATAACAATAGTAAAACACGAAAATGGGGAGAAAACTAACCTTAAAATACGAAATTTCCTTCGAAATTATGAAAGATAGTTGGACAAAATTCCAATAACTTCTTCGCTTGAAATTGAGTTCGAAATGTGTAAAGGATCTAGCAATTTATAAAATTTCCAACATTTCATAAAGATTATAGAGAGTGCAAACAAATTTCGGGTATAATTGTGGACAAATTTGTGCAATTTTGAACCTGAATTGAGGAGATGAAACACGAAGAGGAAGAGGGAGATGAGAGAGGAAAGGAATAGGGGGAAATGGGTTATGAATGAATAATGGCATTTTTGGTATTTAGGTGGGTTGTATATGGTAAATGAGAGTTGCATTTAGTAACCATGTTCTCTTTTTTTTTTTTGAGGGAAAAAGTTACCTGCCAGCATTAATTTAAGGATAAAGAATAATCCATAAGTACATATGGTGCCACTTTCGTAGGAGCGTGTTTTTCCCAAACTTGTTCAAAACCAAAGGGACTTAGCTTAGCTAAATGATAAGCTACAAAGTTACCATCTCGTTTAATATGAGAATAACTAAGGGAAGAGAAAGAAGCACTAGAGGAAAGAATATCATGGAGGATAGTATCCAAATTCGAGAGAAAGAGCGCACTCTTCGACAAACAATTTATGACCACTTGGCAATCTGACTCAATCACCACATCCTTGAGTCCATAGCGCTTTCCTAATCTCAACAACATTTCAATTGCTTTAGCTTCTGCAATTTCGGGGGGCCAAAAAGCCTTGAAACATCTTGTGGTCGAGAAAAGAACAACACCCGAGGAATCCCGAGCAAAAACTTCACATCCATCCAAACCTTCCACACCAAGCGAGGCATCCGCCTTTAATTTTACAAACCCATCTGGAGGGCCGAACCACTTGTTTGAGCTAGGTATTGCACAGTAGATGCCTGAGCTATATTTGTTATGATCATCAACAAGACGCTTCAGGCGAGCAAGAAATACATGATGAGGGTCATCTTACCTTGGAAAACCATCAATTTTTTCTCACTCCAGATACACCAAGCCAAGAACACTCCCTTTGATAGCACATGCATATCCAATGTAGCCCAACTTTTAACCAACTCACACATGGAATCATGTGAGTCAATATCACTCATAACTCCACATCCATTGTCAACCCAAAGATCCTTGATGTTGGGACACCCGAAAACCGCATGAGCTGCTGTCTCCCAAGCACCACAACCCCACGGACATAGGCCATCGTTCAACAAGTGGCGGTGGTGAAGCAGGCCCTTCGAAGGGAGGGTGTTCATACAAAGCCGCCACGCACAAAAAATGTCGAGCCTTTGGGCTCGTGTCCATGCCCCAAATCGCAACCCAAGCTTGAGGAACAAGGTCTAGTTTACACCCTTTCCCAAGCATGTATGCGGTTTTTACATAATAGAGACCATTTTTTGTTAAGGCCCAAAACCTCTCATCCGAACAGTGACTCGAACTGAGTGGAATGGCTACCTCATGTATCTCATTCATTAAAAATCTCCTCAATCAAAGCCCAATTCCATTCGAGCTTTTTGGGGTTTATGAGATCTTTGACCCATGTAACCCTCTCACACTGACCACTTGTGATAAAGCGGTCTCTCTCATCACCAACGTAAGGGTCCTCCCACACCTTTATACTTCGGCCATCACCAACTCTCCGAAAACTCTCCTTTTTGACGAGTGCCTTCGAACTGCAGATACTTTTCCATGAATAGCTGCAAGAATACCCAAGAGGGGCCTAAAGGAAAATCACAGTGCCGGAAGTATTTCGCCTTCATAACACGAGCAAATAGTGAATGTGGCTCGCGAATGAGGCGTCATGTTTGTAGCCCTAGTAAGGCGCCATTAAAGACAACAAGATCCTTAACCCAATACCCCCTAAGCACTTCATAGTACATAAGAATCCCAGCTCTTTCAATGAACCTTCATGCGCGAATCCGAGCTTCCCCATCAAAATCGGGCTATGGCCGAATGAATCTGTTGAACAATCATAGTACGGAGCTTATAAATACCAATGAGGTAAGTTGGGATGGCTTGGATTACAGATTTCAAAAGTATTTCCTTTCTGGCTCTAGATAACAATTTCTCTTTTCACCATTGGAGTTTCTTCCAAATACTATCAAGGAGAGACTCAAAAACAGCGTTCTTTGATCTTCCCGCAATAGAGGGGATACCAAGGTACTTCTCATGTTTCTCAACTTGTCACATTCTCAGGATTCCCATCAACTCTTCCTTTTGCTCAACAGTTACACCTTTGCTAAAAAAGACCTTCAATTTTTCATAATTAATTTTCTGCATGGATGCTAATTCATATTGGTTGATAATATCAACTATAACAGTGCATTCCTGACGGGTGCTAGTAAACAAAAGACTATCATCTACAGAGAGAAGGTGGGAGATTTACGAGCCACTACAAGTAGCTTTACCCTCATGAATTTGTCGCTCCTGAATCTTACTGTGAATCATTTTAGAGAAAGCATCAGCGATCAAAATAAATGAATACCGAGAAAGGGGGTCACCTTGACGGAGACCTCTATTAGGGGTGACATCGCCACAGACTCCTCCATTAATAATGAAGGAATAAGAAACAGAGGAGACACAGTCCATCACCAAATTAACCCACCTACCATCAAAGCCCATAATCAGCAGAAGTTTCCTGAGAAAGCCTCACTCTACTCTGTCATAGGCTTTACTTATATTAAGTTTCATAGCTATAATGCCACACTTATGGCGATTCCTGTACTTCATAGTATGAAATATCTCCATAGCTATCGAAGCATTGTCAATGATAAGATGCCTAGGCACAAAAACACTATGATTCTCTATAACCATGTCAGGGAGGAACATATTGAGACGAAGAAAAAGAGCTCCTGGCACCGATTCGTATAGCAAATTACAAAGAGTTATAGGCATATGTTCCGCAGCAACAGTAGGATTTTTTACTTTGGGAATCAAAGCTATATTAATGTTATTACTACAGCTAGGGGAAGAATAACCATGCAAAATATTACATACATACTCCATCATATCATCTCCTACAATATGCCAGAATCTCTGGTAAAATAGAGCATGCATACCATCAGGCCAGGACCTTTATAGGGATGCATCTATTGTAAGGGTGAAAATATCTCATATTTTGTGAAAGGATGTAATAGGTTCTAATTACAGACATCAAAAACAACAGGATCAATGTGCTTTAGTACCTCCTGGAAGCTCGACTCTGAGGAAGTAGATGAGGTAAAAGTGCCCATGAAATTGTCACCAAAAATCTCTTCATTAGAATATACATCATCCTTTTATACACCAATACTATTATAGAGCCCTGTAATAAAGTTTCTTTTCTGCTCTAGGAAGCCTTATGATGGAAATATTTAGTTTTCATGTCACCGTCCTGTACTTCAAAAACCCGGGATCTAAGATACTAATAGGCTCCTGCTTCTCATTCAAATCATCAAGATTTTTTTTCTAGATCTGGACATTCAGCATAATTCTCATCTGAAATAGGATTTTGTTGTTCAATATGAAGTTTCTTCTCAATTTTTGCACTCTGATCTCCCAACTTCCCAAACTTATCCTTACTCCAACTTGCTAACTTTCCCCTCATACGTTTCAGCCGAGTATAGAGCCGATCCCCGAAGGAGTTAGCCCACGCCATTCTGACCATCTCTTCGCACGAATCATCTAAGAGCCAATAGGTCTCAAATATAAAACCTCTCATCTATCTCCCACTTTTCTTGTGGCGAGTACTCCGCATTATAATAGTCGTATGATCTGACTTATAACGGAACAAATGCTCAACACTAAACTCCGAGAACAACTCAATCCAAGAAGTAGAACCAATGGACCTATCCAAGCGCTCACGAATTCTAGTGGATGTAGAATTACCCCTCTCCCACGTATACCACGAATAAAAAAACCCAAGGTCACATAGCTCCAGATCATCCAAAGTATTCTAAAAGATAGTCGTGTTGGGCCTAGTTCTGTCAACTTCTCCCTCCTTTTCACTAGAGAGCAATATCTCATTAAATTCATCACCAATAAGAATAAGTTAGTTATACTCCTCATTGATGTGTTGAATCAAATTCCATGTCTTGCATTTATTTTCTTCTTCAGGTCAACCATAAATCCCCACAAACCACCAAAACTTGCCATCACTCTCAATGTATGATTTTGAGAAAAGGAAACCAAAATGAACTTAGTTTCTTCCCTCCAGTAAATACACAACCCTTCTGCTCATCCAACACTAGCCATGCCAAAAGCATTTTTGAAACCCAATCGGTTTTTCAGAACTTCGAGTGCATTATTTTTTAAAATCGTTTTCCACAAAAACACAATGTCGAGGGCATAAAGGTTGCTCCATTTACGGAGTTGTCGAACTGACCAAGGGTTGTCCATCCCTCGGCAGTTCCAACACAGACTACTATAATGTTTGGCGAGGTTGGTCATCGCCAACCACCGCTTGAGAAACAGAGCTGGTAGCACTCGACTTAACACATTTCATAGTACATGAAGGAACTTCACACTCCACATTATTATCATTCAATGCTCTTTTGTTCGTTTGAAAATCAATATCAATCTCCATAGCCTCCACCGTACCTTTCTCCTGCATAGAACCCCGAGCTAACCTCTTCCAGCCTCGGTTTTTCAGTACTCCATCTTTCATTTCACCCAAAGCCGGTTCAGGTAAAGTAGCAGTGGTGTTTTGGAAATTTCGTAGTATTATGAGGGGGGTGGGCTGAAGTAGTTTTTCGTTATTTGAGGGAATTTGGCTTGGTTTGGTGGGGTTTGGTAATGTGGGGGTGGGTATGTGGGAAGCCGTGGGTTGAATTGGGGGAGTACGAGTAGAAGTTTTAAAATGGGTCGGATTAGGGGAAACATCAAAAGCCAAAAGGCCCTGCTCCCGGGAAATGAATTTAGTAATTTGGTGAGGTTTGGACTTTTGTGTGGATTTATGGGGCTTATCGGGAACATGTGAACAGGGGATGGCACTATTTTTGGGGTTTGGATTAAAGTGGAAAGGTAAAGAGTGTTGTGGGTCTGGCAAGGAATTTTAGTTATTATTGTCATAGGTAGGGTGGGGGTAATGCTTTGAAGGCTTAAAGTTTTGAGCTTTCTCGGTACTCTCATCAGTAAATGAGGGTGTCAAAGATGTTAAAAGCACCTTCTTACAGGACCTATATTTTTCCTCCTCTGCCAACTCCTTCATTCTCCCCGTCTTACAGGAATCTTTCAAATTAACCCCCCAGCCTAATCTCTCCTATTGTTCCTCTTCCGACACTACATTACAGTCACGTTCAGAGTGACTCGTAACACCACAAGAAAAACAAAAAAATGGCAAAGGCTCATAAGCAAAATCAACCTGGAATTCACGACCATTTTCGTCCTTCATCCTCCTATATCTACGCAAAGGTTTAGACACATCAATGATAACTTTGACACGTCTATAATGTCCAATTCCTAAAACATCTTCTTTAATATCCAATATTTCACCTATGTTACCAATCACAACTCGAATTATATCATTAGACCGACAGGGAGTGGGTGATTGTTACATGGTCTGGTTATTTGTATCCATTAGCTTCCTTTAGAAGAATCAACATGTTGTTAAAACACCATGGCCTTCCTTCCAATACTTTCATTATATCCCTCCAGTGAAAAAACTAAAACGCAAATAAATTAGGGCTTAGGGTTTGGATTTCGATCCCATGAATCGGAGCTCAGACGCCAGTTTTGCTGCACTTGAAGGCTTCCGCATTAAAAAAACGTACAATAAGTACTTTTCCGATCAGAACTTGGGCCAATTTTTGTTCGTCAGTGGTAGGGTTTAAAGATGCAAGGTCTAAAGTTTGTTCTTCCTCTTCATTAATTGTTAACTTTGATATGAATTTTGAGATCTCATCAGCCATGGCTGACGAGAATTCCGTCGCGGCGGTGAGCGAACCGGGTGGGAGGAGGTTCTACCGGGGTAGAAAGAATCGCCTTCCTTCAAAAGGAGCGTGCTTTTATTTTTCAAATATCTTGAAAGCAAAGTTAACAACTTATCTTTTTCTTGAAGTTACATTGTACATATTATACTAACTCCATGCAATATTTTCTTTTCTTATTTTAATTTCTTTTTCATGAACATAATTTTTTTTATCCCCGATTGCAATATTTATCACTTTGTATTTATTGTTAAACAAAACCTAAAGAATCGTTCTAAGTAATTCAGATAATTTGGATAACCTGCTAGGAACCTCGTAATATGATTGCATAATAACATGTTACTAAAAATATAGTCCATTTATGAGTTTCCTGAACCAACCTAGACTAATTATTTTTAGGATGTTTAAAATATTATATGATTATTCTTTTGCATAAAATTTGTAATGAATCTATATTTAGTAGAGGCTTGCAATGGGCAACATAGTTTCAAACTATATTGTACCCTCAACCCCGAACTCATTGGTTCCTGACCATCTGTGGAGTCTAGACATGGAAATCTACATTGGATAAGTCCCTAAGATGTCTCTACCGTTTCAATATCCAGTTAGGTTTATTATTATTCCTTTAAAGAATTCTTGTCGACTTCAAAACGAAATTCAAATAAAATTTAACAATTGGTAAGTCAAATAAACGCGCTCATACCGCGTGTAGGCTTAAATGGATAACAATCCACACCTATAATACCCAACTGCTTTTTCTCAAGTAGATTGTTAATAATTACTAATATTAATAAAATTTACTTTTATTTATAATAAATATTATTTTTAATGTGGCTCAGATACCAAACCATAACACCCTATACTTTAAGTAATTTTAATAATTAAACATTACATACCAGTTCCAATATCAAACAAAAATATTACATCTTATTTATTCTTGTAATGTATTATAATATTTACATGAGAATACCGCCTTATTTCGAATAATAGATATATTAGGCAAAGATAAAATAAAACATGCTACCAATGTTATAGAACATGATATAACAACATATTGTAATATTATACCTAATATTTAATATTCGTCACTCCTGTCCCTTCCCATCAATGGTACCTCAAAACAAAATACTTTATAAAGGTCAACCCAAAAGGGTCCAGTAGATTCCCAGTACCATGTAAAAATACTTTGCAGATTATTATACAAAATAATCAATTATGATTGGACAAAATCGCTTGTTGTAGCTTATCCTTACAAATTCTATGTACATACCCCTAAATAGATGTATGTCACTCAGGATAATATATTTTCAGGCTTTTAACCCCTCATGACAATCTGTGTGCAAACAACATTTATGTATGTCACTTCGGATAATACATATAACTTTGTTCTCCAGCACAAACTCTTCATCTAGTTTTAGCATAATGTGTACTCCTTTACTTTTTAATTTCTTTTTTTTATAAAGGTAAGGAAAAGAAGGTTAGGAGACCCTCCACACGAAGGCAGCTCCAACCTTATCATTTACAAGGATGGAATGAAGAGCTGAATGAGTATAATTTTCAATACAAAAACTAGAATCTATAAGGTGTCCAACATTATGGCAATATAATCTGCTGCTTTTTTTGCCTCCCGAAAGACATGTCAAATAGTCCAAGAACAAAAGGAGCGGAGAGAAGTCTGAATATCCTGAATGATGTTAGCAATCTGCCAAGGGGGGACCATATGCCTTTGATAGAGTTGATAACCATGAAGTTATCTCCTTCGATGTGAAGATGAGTAATAGCATTTTGAATAGCTAGCCTAACGCCATGCTGAAGGGTTGTAGCTTCTGCCACCGAAACTGAAGATGTACCAAGATTTAAGGCTGCTGCTTTGAGTAGGTTGGCATTGGAGTCTCTGATGATAAAACCTGCTGCTGTGGAGAATCACGAAAAGAACCGTCGAAGTTGAGTTTGAAAAATGGAAATGATGGAGGCTCCCAAGCCACTAGGATTGAAGAAGGGTACTTGGGAGTGGCGGGATGGAGAGAAGGGTGAAAAAACAGGGAGCCAGAGGAATTGCAATAGTCTACTGCATTCCGATGACTCCATTTTGTGAAAATAAATTTTGCCTTATGAAAAATCCTATAAATATTAAGCGAGTCGTTATGAAATATGCTATTGTTTCTTTCTTTCCAAATACTCCAAAGACAAATTTAGAAGCGTAGCTTTTATTCTTTTTAATATAGAAAAAGTATAAAAAAAAGTGGCATGAGTTAAGGAATGGGGCAGCCATTCGTTAAGTTCTTTAAGCTGCCAAAGGGGGAGGAGCTTAGAACAATGGCCAAAGATATGATCTATGGATTCCTCATGGGTGACACAAAGGGCGCAGTGACTAAAAAGGATGATATTTATTTTTGCAAGGGTTGCACGAACCCCAAGACTATTATGGCAGATCTGCCATAAAAAAATGTTTAGCTTTGGTGGGATATCGAGATTCCAAATCCAACGGTGAGACCATTTTTCCTTGCTATGTGGGAGGTTATGAGCCAGCCAAGTAGCAGACTTAACTGTGAATAGGCCTGAAGGACTAGGACCCCAAATAGATTCATCAGAAAGGGAGGCAGACGGTAATGGAATCCTTTAATGCATTTGATGATATGGTCCGGGAGAAGAGTTTTTAATTTGAGAAGGTCCCAAGATTTATCTGGTAAAATGAAATCTTTTAATAGTAGTTTAACATCAACTTGATTTTCATTTAACTTTAAGATGGTCATTAAGTTATCATCGAGGCACCAGTTATGGAGTCAAAAAAGAATTTGAGAACCATCTCTGATTTTCGAACGAATACCTTTACGTAGAAATAGGCGTTGAAGTAAAATTTTTTTCCAAATGGGGGAGTCATTTTGCTTAGGTTTGCAGTTTAAAAATGATTGATTCTGAAGATATTTGTCAGAAATGAGTTTAACCAAAAATTATTAGGTTTAGTGAGGATTTTCCAACTAAGTTTTGCAATAAAGGCTTTATTCATTGGCAAAGTTTTTCTAAGGCCTAAACCCCATTGGGATTTTGGTCTGCAGATTTTATCCCATGCGACTAGTGGGGTTGCATTTCTTTCCTTATTTTGCCGCCAGAAAAACTTCCTCTGAAGAGAATCAATAGAGGTAGTAATGTCAGGTGTCAAAATAGTGGAGGCGCATGTATACGCTGGTAAAGATTCGAGGTTCGTATGGATCATAGTTAATCTCCCTGCTTTGGAGAGGAAGCCAAATTCCCACAAATTAATTCTTTACTCTGTCTTTTGGATAATTTGGGAGAGATTTGCTCTAGAAGGATGGTGGGAACTGAAGAAAACTCCAAGATATCTACCTAGAGACGAATTAGGGAGCATGTTAAAATGGCTAGCTAACGCCACTTTACGAGGTTGATTGACCTGTTTGGAGAAGATGATCGATGATTTGTGGAAATTTATTAATTGACTAGAGATGATACAAAAGTCACCGAGCACTTTTTTTAGATTGGTACAAGCGGACGAGGTATCTTTGCAAAAGAGTAGGCTATC
Source organism: Beta vulgaris subsp. vulgaris (assembly GCF_026745355.1). Taxonomy (NCBI): domain Eukaryota; kingdom Viridiplantae; phylum Streptophyta; class Magnoliopsida; order Caryophyllales; family Amaranthaceae; genus Beta; species Beta vulgaris. Next base: position 22,252,068 of record NC_079209.1, read on the forward strand.
ATCCGCAAAAAGGAGACAGGAAATGTTAGCAGTTCGCGGAAGTAGTTCAAAGCCAATGCCGGAATTGGGACTTGGCTTTGGATAATCAACTTCCTTATGAGCAATTCCATGCAGAAAATGAATAGGTAGGGTGATAGGGGGTCACCCTAATGAAGGCCCCTAAAGGGGTGGAACTAGGGTGAAGGTTGGCCATTCACTTTGATTGAGTAAGAAACATTTGTGACACACTCTTTTATCCATGAGATCCATAGGGTGGGAAAACCAAAAGCGTGAAGAGTTTTCCAAAGGAAATCCCATTCAATTTCGTCATAAGCTTTTTCCATGTCTATTTTTAGTGCACACCAACCAGTCTTATTTTCAGATTTATGGAATGTATTGAGAGCTTCTTAAGCTATTAGGAGATTATCATGAATAGAGCGATCGTGTAAAAGTTTGTAGAGGCTTATTTCTTTTTGCAAAATTGGGCGTAGACGGTTAACCAAATTTTTGATATTGCTTTTATAATAGTTGTTGATGAGGCTAATTGGACGGAAATGATCCGGTGTTTCGGGAGCCTCTTTTTTGGGAATAAGGGTGATCAGAGTGTAATTTAGTGAAGGTGACAGTTTCCCATGGAAAAAGAAGCTTTGAATAGTAGTGGTTACTTCTCTTTGAATGATGGGCCAGTAAGCTTGGTAGAATTTTGCACCAAAGCCATCGGAGCCTGGGGCTTTTAATGGATTAATATCAAAATGATTATTTTTATTTCTTCGGCAAAAGACTGGAGCAAGGAGTTTATCGGAGTCTTGTTGGGACATGAAAGGGTGGATAAAATTCAAATTGATCTGTCTATTTGCGGAGTGTGAAGATTTGAAACGTTTCTGAAAAGAATCTGAAAGAAGAGCAGTAAGTTCGTCATGAGAGTCAATCCATTGGCTAAGATCATTTTTTAATCTAAAAATAGTCAAGTGAGCCATTGATTTCTTCATTCTATTATGGAAGAATCGAGAGTTGCGATCCCCCTGGGTGAGCCAAGTTTTCCTTGCATTATGACCCCAAGCTTTTTGGTTGAAAAGCAGTAGTTTTTCTCTTTGCAAAATGAGACGATTAATATGCTTAATTAGGATGTGATTATACGGTTGGAGCCATAGTTTCTATTGTATTTCTTGAATTTTTTCGTCATTGTGGGTCAGTTTATCTGATGTGTGCTTGTATATTGTTTTAGCCCAATATTTAAGTTCACTTTTAATGCGATTAAGCTTTTGCTGGATACGATAGAAACGCGAGCCTGTAATTGGAATAGTCCAATTTTTCTTAACAATATTATGCGAGTCATGGTCTATCGTCCAAAAATTTTGGAATCGGAACGGAGGCGGTTTAGTGAATTCCCCATCATTGGTGGAGAAAATGATGGGTGTGTGGTCGGAAACTGTAAAGTTACCATAGAAGATTGTGCCTTTGTTGAAGTTGTCGAAGAAACTTTTATGACAGATAGCCCTGTCTAAGCGTTCGTAAATGATCTCGTTGTTATGGTTGCCTCGCCATGAAAAGGCTTGTTGTAAACATGCGATGTCTATTGCTTGAGAATTAGTCAAGAGGAGGGGGAGTCGTTGAAGTTGGGTTTGTTTCAGAGGGAAGCCTCCTAGTTTGTCGTTAGGAGAGAGCATCTCATTGAAATCCCTAAGCATAAGCCAGGGGAAAGGAAGAGTTGTAACATAGTTATTCAAATAATTCCAGAAAGTATCCTTTTTGAGTTTTTAAGCAGGGCAATATGAGCCCAAGACGGAATACATTTTATTGTTTGGCTTGTAGAGAACGTCAACATGAACCAAACGTTCATGACAGTAATGATTTTGAACTATAATATTGGAGTTATTCCAACACACCCACATTCCACCCACGTGGTTAATTGGGTCAACAACTAACTTATTGTGAAATTGAAGAGCTTTGAGAATTCGATGGCTATTCTGATTATTAGTTAAGGTTTCAATGACGAAGATAATATCCGGTTTGTATTTGTTCTCTAGGTAGAGCAGCTCACTTAAAGCTTGTCGTTTTTTACCCCCTTGGATATTCCAGCATAAAATTTAAATATATTAAACAAATGGGTGAGATAGATTCGTTTAATAGATTCATATAAACCCGATCGTACATAGGCCCAAAAAAATGGCCTCATAACCTTTCTTCTTTCCCTTGCATGAAATATGAGAAGAGAAAATAGACCTCTTATTGATAGAAAACAAGAGAGGGGGTGAATAACCACTCTAGTGCAAAAGCGAGTGTCAAGCACTCGGTTCGATAGGACTGCAAGAGTCTGGTCAATGATAGATGTACAACAAACCTGTTCATACATATTTTCTCGCCCTGTTGCATTTCTGAGATGAAAAAATAAACCTGCCATAGAAAGAAAACAGGTCAGGGGGTGGATCACCACCCCTGTGCAAAAGCGAGTGTCAAGCACTCGGTTCGATAAGGCTTCAAGAGCCTGGGCATTTAGATAAGTAAACATTTGCAAGAGACGAAGCACTTGATTCCATGATTTTTTGACTTTTGAGCTGTAAGCCGCGGGGCAAACATGCTGCTCAACAATCCTGCAACTAAGGAGCACACAGTTACAGGGTGTGATAACACCCCAGTTCTTAAGCGAATATCTAAGCATTCGGTTCCAAATGGAATTGCAATCCTATACCATAATAGTAGGCAAAAAACAATGAAGCAATAAAATACATAATTCAATAAACTTCAAGATTTGAGGCAAAATTTGGCAATGAATGATATCAATATGGTCTTCCGAGAGAACGAAGGTTGCGCCGACGTGGATTGGACGGATTCGAAAAAAGAGAATTAACCTGTAAAATTGTAGCAAAGTGTGAAGGGGTGAAAACCCACCCTTATGCCATGGCGAGTGATATAGCACTCGGTTCCAATGGGGTATGAAGACCCATTCCATCTCCAAATTAGTTAAAAGAATATTAGCAGTCATAAAAAGAGGGATCGCCAAGTAAGAACGGATCATGGTAATAAAAAGAGACAGTTGAGGTTTTGCCAACCATTCAATAACTATATAAATAGTGGTTACAAGAAAACTATGAAGACTATTAAAATACCATAAAACTCCTTACTCAAACACACTTAAGTATATAGACAATACTAGAAACCTAACAAGAGTGAACATACAAGACATCATGACTATCACATATAATAGTATATTTAAAACTACATTGTATATACATCATAACATGATAATGCCATAAGCATTATAAGCACAATATTTGCAAATCACGATATACTTTACTACTACCTTCGTTTCCTAAAGATCTTCCCTCTTTCCGTTTAAGTGCGTTTCCAAAAGATATTCCCTCTTTTACTTTATTTCTTATTTGGAATTTTTTTCCCTTTTTACCCTCTCATGTCACTATCATATGGTCCACCATTACATTATTAAGTCAATTTTACTCTATTTCTCTCTCCTACTTTAATCCCTTTTTATTTGTTTATTTATGTTAACCCCTTTCTCTCTCCTACTTTACCCACCCTACATCTCACACAATGGATCTTCCTTGGTATCTGTAGGAACAGTAACAAGGAAGATTTTTAGGAAACAGAGGTAGTATTAAATTAAAGTAGTAACTAATTTTAGTACTTACATTTTGTATAAAGAGGTTAATATACTAAGACAGTATAACAAAACGAAATTAAGAAGGGGTATTTAAGAATGTACCTAAACAACAATTGTTAAACTGCCTCTTATTGACTTTCTTCTTGTCTCTCATTTTATTCTCTTTAATCTTTTTCTTTTACTCTCGTTGCTCCTATAAAAAATATTGAGTACTGGTGCATGGTATTTATAGTTCTTAAAAGGAAAAATCAATATAGTTTTGTTTGTGGTGAGTTAAGTCAGTTAATACACAACTTTCAGTGTTTCAGGCAAGAAGGGAGAATATTAATTTGGTCTTCAGATCTTACCTCCCGTAGCTTTCGTGATTTAGATGATTGTTTTCATCACATAACTAACATGCAAATTAGAAAGAAATTTCCAAGAATTATGAATACGTTTAATCTGAAACCCACCAATATTGTATCTTGCATATTGTCTTGAGATGGTGGTGATTATCCAACCTTAGGAAAAATTATTCGGGACGATTTCAAATATTAAATTACGTTGGTGATTAGGTTAACCGTTTATAAGTTAGGAGCAGTTTAGATTTATGCAGTAATAACTGAAAATCCTAATATATATATATATATATATATATATATATATATATATATATATATAAGCACATAAATTAGTGGTTGATAATTTTATTAAATTTCACCCTTAAACTACCTTATAAACTATTATTTTCACATATATGAAATCTGCATGCACATATAGCTTGTCCTGATCAAATGCACAAAACCAAGAAAACACATAATTTCACCTATAATAATCATATAAGTCACTAAGTAACGTATATAAAATCTTAGGAACTAGTTTATTTTGTAATCATACTTTAACCTTCAATCTACCACTAATTTGTTTTTTTCCCTGGTTATTACACACCATGTACTCAAACTCACAATGTTCACTACTCTAGATGTGCATTAATACAGAGTTTATTTCTACATGACCACTACCGGCCACACAAATAAATATGTAATTTATTTTTTATTAACAAAAGTCACTGAATATACCAATTCTATAACCATAAATTCTTTTAATCCCAATATTCAATAAAATCAATATCCAACCAATTAATATCATTAAGACATATCTTCCAATTACTCAACCATGATCCATATTACGAGCTAGTAATAAAATAATAAAGTATAAAATTATACAATAAATGATTGTTATAACCAACATTTACCTTTAACAAGCATTAAGTAACAAACATGACTAATTCAAGGATTAATTCCAAAAATAGCCTTTTTGTATATATATATATATATATATATATATATATATATATATATATATATATATATATATATATATATATATATATATATATATATATATATATATACGGTTTTTTTACCAAATACCCCTGACAAATTTAAAAATTCACAATATACCCTCAATTTTTCGAAAATGCACCATATACCCCTGAGTTTCGTAAACATTCACTAAATGTCCTTTTTGTAACTGCAGTTAACTCACTGTAAGCTTTATTTATCATTTTGTCACTATTAAACCCTAACTCTAAAATCTAAACCCTAATCCCTAACCATAATCTAAACCCTAATCTAACCCACCCTCCACCCTCTCCTCCTCCCATCGACCCCAACCCAACCCCTTTCCCCTCCATCCCCACCCAGCCCAGCCCAGCCCCCCACCCTCGAATTATGCGCCAGTCCCCACCCACCCCACCCTCTCGCCCCTTTTCGCGGCCCCTCCCCGTCTCTTCGAATTTTGCGTCTGTCCCCACCCCCACCCTCTCCCCCTTTTCGTGGCAGTCCCCTCCCCATCCAGTCGAATTCTGCGTCAGTCCCCACCCCCACCCCCTCGATTTCACCACCCCCTCCCCTCCTCGATTTCTGTCGCTAACCCCCTCCCCCCCCCCCTCGATTTTTGCAACAAACCGCATCTTTCACCGGAGATTTCAATCGCAATTAATGAAATGTCTGCGGCAAAACCTGGGCGCGCGAGATCTCCGGTGAAGCTTGAGTCGCGCGAGAACGAGAGACATTAAGGGCTGGTGAGGGGAGGGGATTCACGGTGGAAATCGAGGGGGATGGGAGTGAGATGGGGTAGGATTTGCAGTGGCAGGGGGTTGGGGGATGCAGTAGTAGGAGAGGGGATGGGGGCTGGGCTGGGTTAGAGGGGAGGGGTGGGGGCTAGGGTGGGGTGGGGTGGGGTGGAGGGAAGGAGTTGGGTGAGGGTTAGGGATTGAAATTAGGCTTGGATTTTAGGGGTAGATTTTAGGGTTAGGGTTAAATTGTGGTAAAATTGTAAATAATGCAAATGGTGAGATAACTAACGGCAGTTACGAAAAGGGTATTTGGTGAACCTTTTCGAAAACTTAGGGGTATATGGTGCATTTTTGGAACATTGAGGGTATATTATGAATTTGTAAATTTGTCAGGGGTATTTATATGTCATGAAAACAATCTTAGTCTAAGAACTATCGAAGTTCCCTATGCATGAAACCAAGTTCCACACAAAAAATCAGTACATGATACTATGTCCAAGACTCCTAAACGTTTACATACCTTGTATAATTTATCCTTTGTGCCATTTTCAAGAATTAAAAGTCATTTAAGAGGTAATCCTCTCCTATAAATAACAACTATATATAATAATCCACCATTAATAAATTTCAAACCATTTAGCAAATATTAAATGTCTTTATAAATCTTTGAAAATAATCTCTTAAACATTAAAGTTTCAACCTTTTTAATCCATATTAATAGTACCAAGGATTTCCTTCTTATAACCCTCAAAAACCAGTATTTTAATACCTTAAACATCATAGAACTTCCCTTCTTGATTTTTAGACTGCAAGTACTACAAAACTAGATTATAAAATTATAATATCAATATACTCTAAACATGTAATTAGCAATAAAATAAACAATATTTTAAAGCAAAACAATGATAATAATAATCAAATTAATAATAATAGTAATAATAACAATAATAATAATAGCCACAACAATAGTAGCAATAATAGTAACAATAATAATAAATAATAATAATAATAAATAATAATATTATTAATGATAAATAATAATATTAATAGTAATTAATAATAATAATAACAATAATAAAAATAAAAATAATAAAAATAAAAATAATTGAAAAAAGAAACTAAAAAAAAAAAACGAAACAAAAGAGAGTGGAGGAGAATAATTGATGAAGGAAATAAGAAAGGGGGAGGAGAGGAGGCACTGGAGGGTTGTGACGGTCAGAGGAGTAGAGGAGGAGCAGAACGGGAGAATAAGGGTTTGAAAAAAGTGTGGAAATGTGGAGCTTAACTTCCTATTTAGGAAATCTAAAATTCATTAAAAAATTTAATTTATTATAATTTACAATAACAAAATAAACTTTGATCAAATATATTCAATAGTTGATAAGCCAATTTATATTGACCTTCAAAATAGTCAACATAACTAATTTCCTCTTTAAATAATATATAAAATACTTATTAATACATTTTAAATTAAATAAAATATATTTATAAAATCTATAAAAAAATATGGGGGATTACATGGTTTGGTGGAGGCACGGATCTACTCCTCAGTTTCCTTGGTGGTTCTTCTTTTGTTGATGGTTAGTCTGTTAGTCGTTCATGCGGCGTTGTGGTTGTTTTAGTGGAGATCCTACTCTACTCTCGGTATCATTGGTCAAAGATGTGCTCTTGACCTCTGGAATTGTGTTTCTCCTCGATGTGATCTTACAGGGTGATTCATAGTTTATTGGATCATTTACGCTCAAGATGTGATATTGCCCATGATTCGTTTATATTTCTATTACTTCACTAAGTTGGTGCTTGTAATATATTCGTGGGTTACTTGTTCATGTTTGAACCTGACGTGTTCTTATTCTAGTGAACGTGGTTGAAGGTGTTCTTGTTCGAGTGAACTTGGTTGATGGTGTTCTTGTTCGAGTAAACTTAGTTTATGCTCTCTTTTGCTGAATAAAGAACATTCATTTGAAGAACATTGATTTTAGTCATCTTTGTTTTACCTTCCAGTTTGAGCGTCCGTGTTACCAACTTTTACGATTGATCGGATTTCATCCGATGGTTCTATTGTGTTTGCGGGGTCCAAGTCCACAATATAAAAGTTTAACGCCAATAACATTCACTTCCATTTTTTCAAAGTCAGCTTTGTCATAGTCATAAAATGTTTTAGGAATTACCTCATTTTTGTCATTAGTGGTTGTGACCTCAAAATCACCAACTTCAATGACTCTCCATACTTGGTAATTTTTGGCCTTGATGAATATCTCCATTATGTTCTTCCATTAGATATAGAACTTCCCATTGAACATAGGAGGTCTTCAAGTTTCTCAGTAGTATTCATGTTACTTGGATCTTTTTCACTGCTACAATAAAGCCTAAAGAGACCCCCCTAAAATCTCATTTAGAGACCACATGAGAGGTGGTCTTCAGCTCATCGGTCTCTTAGGGTAAATAACCACTTATTACAGGTGGTTTCTTAATTTGATAGAAGAGACCACTTCCTTAAAATAAGTGGTTATTTATGAATTTAAATAGGGAGAAAAAAAGAAGGATAAGACGCCACATTTTATAGATAGGTGATCTTCTTAATCTTACAAAGAAATCATTTTTAATATATAGGTGGTCTTTTTAATCATTTCTAAAAATACCACCTGAAAGGAAAAGGTGGTCTCTTTAACCTTAATTTTTCATATAAAAAAAAACAATATTTCAATATTATTATACACTTCTCCAATCTATTTCACCTGCTCCATGCTTGTCTTTCATAATCTACAAGTAATTTACAAAAGTATATAGAACATCTAGGTACTTGTATTGAGATAATTCAGATGACTTTATAATTAGAATACCTTTTCATTCATTCATTATCATTCACTACAAAATCACATGCATATCAATATAATGTTAGAAGATTCCAAAAATACAACTACGTTATAATATTTCAATCAATATGTTCTCTAACAAGTAACAAGAAAATTTCAAACTATATACACAAAAGTTTAAAAGACCAAAGAAGATGTAGATCAATTACACTTCCTAGTAAAAATCTATGTTATCTCAAAATTCCTCCTCCTCCAGCTTGTTTATGCTTGTGCGTATGAGCTCTGCAAAAAACTAAAAAGCATAAAATATATGCATCAAAAATAGAATACAACCAAATAGGACAAAAAATGCTACTTTAAATTAAAATTTACTAACTTTATTCCATAATATCATCTTTTCACACAACATCCAAGTAACAACAAATTATAAAATCACCATCTTATAAGTTTTATAAATGCTATTAAAGTACTACCTACTTTAGTAATCTAACATGCTTTATTATGAAATACAAGAGAAATTCTTAGAAGGGAACCCAAGAAAGAACATGCCTATAAAACCATGTCAAGTTTCAGAAGAAACATGATGCACTAGCTATTCGGATGTAAAGGCAGGTTAGTAAAAAAAGAAGTGATGAACGAACATAGAACCTGTACCAGCGTCTGGTCTTTCTCTACATCTAGAAATTCAACTGAAGAAACCCCTTAGTTGTCTGCTAACAGCAAATAGGATAAAAAGATGTATATGATAGATCAACATAAACTATAATTAATAACAAAGAAAAGTGCATCTTATAAGGAGAAGGAATCACCTGACAACTAACATTTTGAAACTAAAGAAACACATGGGAGCATGACTCGCTAGCAGCTCGCATAGCATGGTTATCTTCTTCAATTACAAACAGCAACCTGAAAGATGTTATATACCATGGTTGTTGCATCACATCCAAGTTATTATAGTTCAATTTATGTATTTGTCCAAAATTTGTGGCATGTCATTGTACACCAAAATTTCCCCCCAACTTGCACTCACTCTCACTTCAATGTACATAAACTGGATTTGGAGATCTCACACCCTCCCTAAGGTTAAGATTTTCCTTTGGCTTCTATGGCTAGACCGACGCCCCTATAATCTACTTCTCTTTATAAGAAAAATTGTTCCCTCCCCTCACTGTATGTGTTGCGATTCCCCGTGTGAAAATTGTGACCATTTGTTGCCATAATGTAATTTCACTTTTTAATTATGGACTAATATTGCACCGAAATCTACTCAGGATGGTACCCTAGAGGAGTGGCTTTTTAAAAAATTATCAAATGCTACGCTGGTCCATGGGATTGAGTGGAACATGTTAATCCTGTTTCTTTGCTTTGAAATTTGAAAGAGTAGAAATAAGTTTATCTCTACGCAGGAGCCTAAAGAGAGAAAAAATCATTAGCCTAGCTAAAGGTCATTATAGGAGTTGAAACAAGGAGTCTACTTAGACCTTCCTATCCAAGCTAATGTGTGTTTTTCCTACTGCCAAAACCGTATCACTATACAAGGGGGAGGTTAATAAGCTTGCGGATTTTTAGCCAAGCAAGCTAGAAGTTTAGATAATTGTATGAATACTATTAAGGAGTTCCCCAACCCCCCCCCTTATATGAATACATACATCTCATATTCTAATAACTCTATTACTAGTTCTATTTAAATGTTCCTTTCTTCACCATCTAAAACATTATAAACAACATAACAGTAACTATAAGTGATTGTTAAATATCAATTTGGATCATGCTTTTCTTTCTGCTAGTTTTCTGTTTTCATACCCTTTATCTATATTGCTTCAACTGTTGCACTGTGTATCCCTTCATTCTGCTGAACTTGTTCAGCTCTTATTCTTCAAATAAAAATAGGTTTAATAGAAACATATGGAAACAATGTCTAAATATTATTAACTGTCATATGCTCCACTCAGTTTATGAAGCTCCTCTGTTTTATTTTGCAAATTTGAACAGAGTGGCCGACCCAATACAGTCGAGCACCTGCTCCATAATATCGGATTGCCCACTCCTATTCTTTTTCACGGACTAAACAAAAGGATTTGCAAATAAAAACGCTAGCAACATACCCTTCGACATCATACTCGTTAATCTTAAAAGGTACTTTCTCCATAAGAATTTGTATCATGGAAACAAAACCAATTCAAAGAAAGATTGACACTACAATGTCAAGGACATGATTAACTTTTAAGAACTAAAGTCCTTCACTATTAATTCAGAAATCTGATGAAATTCCAATAACAAACAGAATGAACATATATGATGGTGGCATATCTAAAAGCTCTAATGACTAGATAAGGCTATCATATAAAAGAAGCCAAATCTTCCACGGTAATATAAGCAGACAGAAGATTTTCATCTTACAATGAGGAACCACCGTAGCATAAGCAAGTAAGTTATGCAGTCGTGTAACTACACTTATGACGTCCTTAAAATAATGGCAGCATATAGAAAATCTTTAAAGGTGTTCCAGAGCCAAGCAAATAGAAAATAAAAAAAGTAACGAACTTTCGTAATGGTTCAACTTATATCATATTAACAATAAAACTCAAAGCATCATATTTGCAATAAATAAGAATGTTGTTGAACCATGGGTGTCAGATTGCATCAATATGGTTTTGCTTGACAATAAGATGAATCATCTGGTTACGAGAATCCAACTTCGAGAATGTAAGAGACATATATAATTCATATACATTTTAATAACTCACTAAAAAAAAGTTGTGCAGCAACTATATAGTTTTAATTTAGCACTAGGCGCTTACAAGATCAGTATAGCAGACAATATGCAGCATATCGAATTCTCTCAAAGTACAACATTTCCACAAATTCAACACGAAAAGGATCATGTCTCCTTTAATCATATAGTTCCATAATATAGGCTATGATTTCCATAAGAATCATATTATGTTACATATTTTAAACCTGAATATGATGAAAAATTAACCAGTAGTAAATGACATGAAATTATGAAAATACAAAGCACCACTACACTAAACATTCTCAAGTAAAATCGCTTCCCTAGGGATCTTTATTTTCTATCTTTGCTTGATAAATTTTTCATAAGATCATAAAAGAGAAAGCCCAGTAAACAAAACTCATCAACTATAAATGCTTATATTAGATAAAATGAATCCTTAGGCAACTATGAATTATGAAATCTGAACATCTCTTCTCAAATCCAATAAGAGTTGTAGTTTCGTCTCATTTTCCTTGGTAGGAAAGGAAATCGAAAGCAGAAGATTAAAACCAACAAATACAACAATTTCAAACCAAATTAAAGAAAAAAACTAACGAATTTAACATAGAAAGAGATACAATACCCGAATTAAAGGCTAATTGCAGGGCATGTGATGAAATTACTTTGAATCGCAAACCGTAAAATTCAAAATCTCAACTTCACGAAGGGTGACTGGCGGCGGATTCTGCGAGTTGCAGATATGGGTAGGTGAGTCGGCGAGTAGGGCGATTATGACAGGGGGGCGGTACGGTGAAAGGGGCGAAAGAGGTGGGGCGTGTGATAGGGAGCGCGAAGGGGGATTGGGAGAGGAGGGGGGAGGGAATACGAATAAGGGAAGAGTTGTGCTAATTTTGAACTAACTGCTTAAAATTAATACTGATTTAAGGATTTTAAGAATATGAAACAAACCACCTCAATATGAATAAAGGTTTCTTAGTTTTACGTGTGAGACCCAAAGGCAAAAAGAAATATTAAGAAGGTAATAAGAGACCATCTTTATATAAAGTGGTCTATTTCTCCTGTTAAAAGAAACCTCTGTTTTTAGAAAATAGATTTTTTTTATCAAATAAACCACCTGTTAAATTAAGGTGGTTTGTTATTGGTGGTTACTTTGCACATATTTGTAGTAGTATTTGTCAATAGAGTTTTCTACTTTTTGTGAGTTCTAGCTCGATACCAATTGTTATTTCACTAGGAAGACTACAAGAGCGGGGGGAGGGGGATTGTATGTGTAGAAATAAAATGTACTTTTTGCGGAATTATAATACCTAAACAAAGAAATAAGCTAAAGGAACACAAGGGATTTTTATGAGGAAAAATTTTATGGCCCAACGAGAAGAAACAACCTCGACCACTAGGGATTCTAAACTCAACACTTTCACTAATTAGGCCAAACAACTCTAGTACAACCTAATTCTACTCTCAGGCCACACCTTGAGTCCCTAAACTCAAGTTCCTGAATAAAAGTTCCCTTAGCAATTATTCCTCTCAACTCCACTCACTAGTAAAGAAAAGGCAATTTGCGTCGGATGTGAGGCGCCTATTTGCGTCGGACTACGGTGCGACGCCAAAGCCCTCGACACAAATGACTCAGAAACGATCTGCGTCGTATGCGGAAACGACGCAGATGGTTCAGCTATTTGCGTCGCACCTTTATACGGTACGACGCAAGTGGTCTTGCCAGCCCCCAACTCCATCCAGTCAAGGGAGATGTGCGTCGCACATCGGCTAGGGTGCGACGCAGATTAGTGATTTGCGTCGCACCTTGGGCTACGTGCGACGCAAATTGCATTTTTTAAAAAAAAAATAAAAAATTTTTAATTAAAAAAAACTAGGAATGAGGTGCAAACTACAAGAATCTGATCTCAAACTACAAGAATCTGCGTAGAATAACAAAATACACTAACAAAATGAAATGAAAATATTGAACAAGCTTACTGCATTCCATAAACCACCAAAATTTGAACTATATTGCATTCAAACAGAAGAAGAAGGCATTCGAACACAACAGAATAAACAAACATAATTCAAGTATATCATAATTTACAACTCCAATACAAAACAATAAACTACCAAAATTCCATAATTTACAATCTTTACACAATTTCCTTCAATTTCCTTCAATTTCCGATGAAGAAGACTTCCAGAAAAACCAAAAACAGATCTGGAAATGATAAAAAGAAAAAAAAAGTCAATAAAAAATCAGATATAAAACGTAAAAAAAAAACAGAAATTGTGGATCTGAAAAAAAATTAGATCTAAACAATGAAAAATGAAAAAACGAAATTGTAGATCTGAAAAAAGAAAATTCTAGACTTGGAAATTATAAAATCAGATTGAAAATTTGAAAAAAAAAAAACGAACCTGTCGCCGGAGAGTTTCATCCATAAAGTTAAGTCGCAGGAGAGTTCGTTGTTCTGTTGTACACCATCGACGAAGTTGATTATACGCCGTCGACGAAGAGGCTATGTTTGTTCGTCCAAACCGTCGACGAAGAGGCTCTGTTTGTTGTCGAAACCGTCGACGAAGAGTGTTTTTTTCTTCAAACAGTTGCAATGGCGAGCAGAGAGACGCGAATGTTGGAACTTCAGAACTGGATGTATCACAAATGTTGGAAGCTGCGTGTTTGAGTGTGAGAGAGACGCGAGAGGTAGAGAGAGAGACGTGAGAGGGTAAGAGAGATGTATCACAAATGTTCGATCGTCAGTTGATGCGTTTGAGGGACGAAAGGGAGGCGGGTTGAGAGAAGCTTTAGGGTTTGAGTAATGATAAGAGAGAGGTGCTGGGTATGGGGTGAGAAATAAATTGAGCTTTTGGGCTGATCTGCGTCGGATGGGCCAAGGGGTCCGACGCAGATTACTTTGTTTTGTGCGTCGCACCATGACCTTCATGCGACGCACATAGATGATTTGCATCGCACAATATTTAGATACGACGCACATAGTTCGTCTTATGCGTCGATTCATTGTTGCATGCGACGCAAATAGTATATTTGCATCGTTTTCGTGTTTGTGCGACGCAAATGGGCCGACGCAAATTGACCTTTTTCTACTAGTGACTTTGAAGCTTTCACTTTCACTCTCTTCACTCAAAGTTATTCTATTACAAGACTTCACTCAAAGTCCTCTTACCCCAAAATCAACATTACAATGATCAAATACAACTTAGTGGAATAAAGTAAGAAGGCAAAGAACAAAGGGCTTTTATGAGAGAATAAAGGCACTAACACTTTACTTAGTTAAACTCACTAAATCCCTTGGTCACATGCAAATTGGAACTTACTTAGACATAAATATCTATAGTAGTGATTAAGTAGAACATGGGATTAAATCGTGTGTTAGTGGTAAAATTATTTTCCCATGATGTTCCTCAACAAGAGGAACACGTTCCTCTTGTCACCCATGATCTCTATGATTTAAGTTGAACGTCCGTTATGGAATTACTACTGCTTCCCTAATTTTAGCAACCATTAATGCAGTAAACAAAAATTTGATTTCTTAATTACAAAGTATTTCAATTAATAAAACCAAAATTAAATCCTTTTATCAAAATATCATCTTAAAGATATTTTCCTTAAAACCGAAAAAGGATTTTTATATCCAAATAAAAATAAAATCTTTTCCTTAAAATCAGATCAAGATTTTTAACAAATTTAAAAAAGGATTCCTAATTTTTAGGCATTAATAGTTCAACTGACATAATGTAACTGTTGCTCTAAAATTCCAGCTCCTTTAAACTCGTTAGTTCCTTTAAACTCGATAGTTCCTTTAACTTATTATGACTAGCTTTTTAAGCACGTGATGCGTGCGATGACAATTTTTCCATTGTGTTATTTTGTAATATCGAGTAGTTAGTTTTACATGCACGCAGTACATGCAGCGACAACTCATTATAGTAGTTTAAGTTGATAGTTTTTTCAATAAAGGCTTTGTTTTGTTCAACTTATTAGAAGTTATTTTCAACAACAAAAAATACGTCAAATAAGTTCAGATAGGTTCATATAAGCAAAAATAACACTATATGCATGCGATACATGTGATAGCATATTAATCTTAGTAGTTAAATCAAAAAGTTTTAAAAAACTAACTGAAGAGTGTAATATGTATGGTGAATATTGATGAGCATTATGATTTTTTATTTGCATTGCTCTACTGTAAAGAGTAATGTTTTTCAGAAAGGATTATATCGAGGTAGGACATCTTATCTTGTATTTTGTAGATAATTCAACAACTCTCCTTTTAAACAATGATCTAGGTTATGTTTTTTATTTATTTGAAAATACAAATACTTTACATGCGTATTTTATAAGTAGTAGTTCAACTTAATTTCACTAGGTAATTGAGGTTTTTAGGCATACTATGTTGAGTAGTGTTTCAATAAAAAAAAATTAAAAATTGATATTATGTGATGATTTATGTTTATCTCTTTAATTTTTTATTATCCCAACTGATTCTGAACCCCGAAAAATAATAAAAAATGAATATTTTGTAAGTTTCTTAATTCTTTTATGGTTTGTTAATGCATGTTGAAATTTTTATTGCAACTGAGAGTTTAGATATTAATAGTCTTTGTAGATGTTTGCTTCTATAATTGTTTCAAAATTGATTTTAGTCATCAGTTTATATTTTCAATTGATAATTTCCTCTTTTCACACATTTTTATGTAATTCATTTTGGTAATGTACAACTTTCCCTATTATCTACATTTGTAAATGAGGAAAGAATTGAGAAAATCTTTTCTTTATTATTTTTTGTAAGATTAATATATAAGTCTTTTCAAATGGGACACCATAGCTCCCTCTTTGGCTTATATAATGGAGATAGTGCTAGTTCGTTTGTTCCTATCAAATGAACAAACCCTTATTCTCTTTTTTATCTTGCCACTATTCGTTAACCATTACTTACTCTTTCCTTACATAAGAACTAAAAATAAAAGCATTGCTTAGATTCTCTTGTTTCTATGCTTCTCCAGTATCAGTTACTTG
The DNA here is from genome assembly GCF_026745355.1 of Beta vulgaris subsp. vulgaris. NCBI lineage: Eukaryota > Viridiplantae > Streptophyta > Magnoliopsida > Caryophyllales > Amaranthaceae > Beta > Beta vulgaris. The sequence continues at coordinate 22,268,301 of NC_079209.1, forward strand.
AGCTTCTTCATTTGGTCTTCAAAAATCCAAACTTCATTTCTTCTTTTGACTTAGTATTGATACCTTGCAAATCCATTCACTTAACAACTTGTTAGTTCATTACTTAGTTTGTAACTTTGTTATTTTGTTACTATCAAAACTATGGTTCAACAAAAATTTATTTATACTCTGGTTGTACAACTAACTAGTAGCCTAATAGTACATGTGGATTGTCTTTAGTATGCTGTATCTAAAAATATGTTATATCTAATATTCTATATTTTAAGATTTTTACATTTAGGATTCATAGTTAAATTGGTTTTGGGGGTTTAATTTGTTGAAGCAATTATGTGTTTAGGACTATAGGCAGTAGGTGGAAGGAGGAAGATGAACTGTGAGTAAAATTTGAGGAGTGTAAGTTGCTTTAGATTTGGGAGATGAATTCTATTAATCAGCAATGAATATTTTTAAAAAATGGGAGACATATCAAGCTAGTTTCATATCATCAAGGCACACTCAAAGTTAAGATCTCCTAAAGTTGGAACCTACACAGGTTGATCAATAGTTCAGACCTTTTAAGAATTATCACCCAAAGGTTTAGAGTTGTATTGTCAATTTTTCACTCACATTTGACCAATACGTTTCAGTTTCAGATTTTAGACAATATTAATAGTCTAAAATTTTGAATCTGTCACACCAAACATTAGGTAAGATCACACGATTCACTACGATGTCTTGGCACAATAAGGTCCCACCCCAGAAGCTCATTACGAGCCATATGCCCCAACCCCTCACGTTCAAATCCCAAGCAAATGGTATCGGTAGGAATTGAACCCTAAACTTTCTTGAGGAAGATGGAAAAACTCATTACTTGATCCAACCCTAATTTTTCTATTTTACCTTTAATTATATTTTATATTTCACCAACTTTTTTTAAGCCACTGAAAGTCAAGAATTATTGGACCGAATTTATATTATTATCTAAAGTAAAATCCTAAATCCTACGTGGCAAGCTCATGTTCACCAAGCAATTCTAGAGCTTCACAAACTAAAGACTCTCACAGCTGGTGTCCACGTGGCATGTCAATATTTTGTGGCCGAAACTTATTTGTAAAATGATACTAATTCGTGATTTATGTTAATTGGGTATTTAAGTTAGACAATTAATACCACAATCTCATATGAGATTTTCGTAAATCAAGCATATCCCATTTATATTATATGTGATGGACATTTATTGTGGTTAAAATTACGCAATTAAAATCCCAAATTCATATACTTTTGGCCGAAATCTATAATTCTCATATTGGTTACATTTCGAAATTTTAAATTCCCAAATAAAAATGGCAATGAATTTAAATTATCAATCAATCTTAATTATTGTCAATGTTAATGGTAATTGCCAATCAATCACTTGATTTAAATTTATAGTATCCGAAATTCTTAACATTTACCTAAATCATGTGCAAGTTGATCACCTAATTAAAAATCATTCCTAAATTCAATTACATGATTTTAGGAATTGATTCAATCAAGCTTTAATATGAAAATTATCAATTAATGATATTTTTTACAATTACATAATAATCAATCTAGGACGTAATCACGTGATTGATATCATATAAATATAAAACTTTGCATAAATTAGGGAAGTAATTCAAGCAAGTTTTCAATTTTAAAATCAAAAGGATCGTGAATAGTAAGTATAAATACACGTTTTATATGGTGTTATCCTCCATCAATTTCAAATAACTTATTTTTATTAATATAAACTTTATTGTACAATATGTAACAATTAAAGTAAAGAAAATAAAATAACAACTCCTTGACTAATTATAATTCCTCACTAGCTTCCCCATATGAAGTATGCATCATATCAACCTGTAAAATCTGCTCGTTAAAATAGGGTCATCACAGGGACAAAGCCATAAAACAAAATAAATAAAAGCATGTTAGTAAAAATACTGAGTACATGTATATGTAGAATATTAAACACTTTATTTAATTGAATTTTGAAATATTTAATTTCGAGAAACCTTTCTGGATACTTGATAATACTTGTATAATATAAAGTATATAACGATGATAAAAAAATCTTTTTTTCTTGCCTAGGTACATTTCCTAAAGTGTGCACACCCCTCAAGTTTAGTATTCCTTACTCAGTCTATTACGAGGGGTTACTACCTTATCCACATGACTTATATAAAAAGTACATGGGTAAATAATATAATGGCTACCGTTCTTGCTAATAAACAACAAGCCGTTGCCTGGTTAAATAATATTAATAGCTACCGTTCTTGCTAATAATAAATAACAAGTCGTTGCTTCTTATAATTATGATCGTGAAAGATCATATATCTAATAAAAATAATTCGGAAGTAATCCTCCTTTAAAGAGAATAATAATTCTTATAAAATTAGCCAGTTAAAGGCATAAATAAAATAACTCGCTCAAGGGGTAACTTTTGAAAAATAATAATAGTTCAAAAACACTCATTTTTAAATATTTAAACGTGCATTTACATATCAAACTCCTTGTAAGTTATATGAATATAGATTCAAAGATCAAACTTTATAAATTTTTTGAACTAAAGGCGTGATTCAAGTGCATATAAAATTAAAAAACATTCAAACATGTTCATACAGAACATAACACATGTATATCATAATTAAACTTATAAAAACATAGGCTTTAATCCAAAATATTTTCCTAAAAACATGATACTAAGGTTGCAAAAATAATTATTAAAGATCTACATATATACTCAGCTTAAAAATTAATAACTATTAGGAGATAAGAGAGATGAGAAAAGAGATGTATTTCTCAAATTTGGTGTGTAGAATATGAAGGGTGGAAACCCCTATTTATACTTGTAATAGCCTGAATTATTAAGCTAATATTAGAATCAATAATCCGCAATCAATTAAGTTAATGATGATTAAATTAAATTGTGATCGATACGCTTCGAATTCTAAAAGTGTAAATGAATGTTATGTGAATTTGTTGCTAACGTGTATATTTTGTGTTATTAGCTAACTAATAACATAAGCTATGTGATAACTAAGTAATTTATATATGGGTTATGCATTGAATATCGTCTCAGAATTATGGGATTTATGTTAGTATGTGATATCGATTTATTATTCGAGGAAGTGAGATTAAGGAGTTGAGTAGGTTAAAATACCTTTATTAAGGTATGTGGCATACTTTCGAGAGATTTAGCTAAGAATAATTAAGGATTAGGAAGAAATTAAGAAAGGAAATCCAAGTTGAAGCTTTGGAAAAATCTGGTTAGTACATAAGTATGTGAAAGGACAATTCTAACCCTAATACTAAACCGAAAATTACAATTTTACCCTTACCCATTCTGCATATATGAGAGGGGAAGGTCCTCATTCAGTATCATCAAAATCATCTCACAAAGAAACACAAGAAACCATCTTCTTCACTCTCTCTCTTCACTCGCCACATCTGGCGTCCAACAGGAGGAAATTTGGCAGCTTATTTCTCTTGGTTCTTTGCTCCGATTTTTCGCATGCAAACAATTTTCAAGATTCTTCAAGGTGTTCTTAACACTGGGCAGGCGTTAGTTTTAAGGTTTCATCACTGTAAACCTAAGAAAAGCTAAGGAAGGTGAGACATGGCTTAATTTCAGCATGCATGAGGTATATTGGCTTTAAATTTGATTTCTTTGGGTTTATTACTAACTTTAAGGTAATGAATGTTTCTATTAAGGGCTTAGGAAGGTGCTGGAGGAATAGTAAAGGTTTCTAAGCGAGGTTTAATTTCCTAAACACCAAAATTAAGGTACACAAGAACCACCGTTAAAGCTTATTTTCTCAATTTTTTTCATAATACTTTTTTATGGAGATTATTGAGCTACGAATATGTTTTGTGTTGAGAAACTTACGGTTTTAATAATGAGTTATAAGTATGTGACTTCAATATGTTAATTATACTTTGTGATTGATGAGTTCGAATCAAAAACCGTTGCATGTCAAGTTCCTCTTAAAAACCGATTTGACCGTGTTTCTACCCCGATTGTGTTTTGATATTAAGTGCTTCTATTGTTGTTACCCTTGAATGATAAGCTACTGTAAATACACTTATATTTCTGCTTAATGACCTTGTAACACATCTTTTTCGTAGATTGAATATAACCCCATTTGAGAAGAAAACTACACCTAAAAACTCGACTTTTCGCTTAACCACTTTTGGACTTGCAAACCTTTGTGCCTTCGACCCTTTGAACGTGTTTCTCTTGATGAATACCTACTGTATTTACATATATATGAAGTTAGAATCCTAAACTTTGGCTAACCTCAAGAAGTCCTATTAATTCATCGCATAGAACCATTGTTAATAACACCAAACTGAGAACCATCTAAATGGACCTATGTTCTATTTGTGTGAAGTAATCTTCCATAGGTTAAGTTCACTGTATGAACCTTTTATCTACTTCCATATCTTGTTAAATCATCCTTTGTTCACTCTTACGCCCTTTCGAACCATGGTTGTTAAGTCACCTTTCGAAACATAGCGGAACTTGACATAGCAAGTGTGTTTTCGAAACTTGTTTTGATAATTAAGCTAAGTGGATTATTAAGTTGGTTAATCAAGTATTGGAAAAGAAAGTTTTGGATATAATTAAGTATAAACTAAGGCTATTTTTAAAAAGGGAAGTAGCTGCCTTAGCAGTGATGAATAACAATTGTAGAGCGGGTTTGCTCTTTGAGTCATTAGAACGGGTATTGCTCCGGAGCGGGTATTGCTTTGTTATATAGGGTCATGACCTAAGAATTCTTGCAAGCAGAAGTTAAGAAAAGTAGGGAGACGTCCCTCGAAAGGTTTCCATTTGTGTTCCTTCCCAAATTAAAAGTATTTTGAGTTTTGTATCTATGTATTTAAGTGAGTATTGGAAGAGTATAAGTATTATTCTTGGGAAGTTATTTGTTATGTTGTATGGGTGCCATTATGCTACTTAATTACGAAAGAGGAGCATTATGATATATTTTTTTTAGCGAAGAAATATTGAGATTCATGGATTATGATACTATTTAAAACAAATGAAAATCTACTTTCCGCCACCTTAATATTGTGAACTAGTGGGACTTGTGTACCAGCGTAAGTTGACTGTTTTGTTCGTTTGAACCTGTACTGGTGGGGGCAGATTCAGTTGTTTTGCAGGAGTGAACTGAAGGTCAAGAATTAGCTTAGTCTGGAAAGTTTGTGCTACATGTTTCTGCAGCTACGTTACGTTATTGTATAAATTAATTATGTAATGTAACTTATATTTTTGAACTTAAACTTTTAGTTACTTAGACTATGATGTAATAATTAAGTATCTTAAATGGATTTCGTAAACTAAGCTCAGAGATATGCAGGTTCTTAACCTTCCAATGGCTCGGTGGTTAGGAATCTGTATTAACAGCATCTCTAATTAGTAGCTTAATCCTTTAATTAATTAGAGTTATTCTTAAATAAGCTGCTAACAAGGGAGGGCTGTTACACTTGGTATCAGAGCAAACGATTTGAAAACTTCAAAAACTAAGTATTTTGGATTTTGACATTTATAATATATATGTATGTTTCGAAAAAAAAAATTAAAAGTAATAATAAATTTATGTGATGATCTGAATATGTGATGATGTGAATATGTGATTATGTGCATAGAATATGTATGTGATGATTGTATAAACATTAGAATTTTGTGTAGATGGCTTCAAGATCATCCAGCGAGAGTGTTAATCAGGAGGTACCCTATTTAAAGGAACCTGACACCTATACCGATGTTGGGAAGTGGTGGGATGATGCTATTGATGATACAAATGAGATATTAGGATACATTCGGGAATGGAACGAGTTGATGGGGCCGACTAGCAATAACCATTATTGGCGGACTGGAATACAGGCATACGCTATAATAAAGACCTTACCGACTTGTGAACCGTGGGCTAGTTTTTGTAGAACTTATTGGAGTTTGCTAAGAATGTATGTGGCTACGGGGGATAATCCAAGGGTACGGAGTAACTATGGAAAATATAGACAAGAGCTTGATAAGATGGGAGGGCACAGTGGAGGAAGTTAGGCGAGAAATGGATATCACTCTGGAACGTCAGAGACAGGGGTAAATTTACCCAAATGACCCACATTGGAGAGAAATGTATGATCGTATTACCCATTGAGAGGAAGAGCGGATGGGTGGGATGTATGGAGGTGGGTCGAGTTCATCCAGTGGGACTAGGAGTCGCTCTACCTCAAGGACCCCAACAGTACAAGGTTCAAGTACTACTGATTCAACCCAATCCAGTACCACTTATGGGGATGGTGAAGGATGTAAGATTTGTGGGACTGACTATGTTCCGGAGACCCCGCCAATCAGGAGTGACGACAGTGGTTATTATTATGATCCTTATAAATTGGATTGAGCAAGGGAGTGTACCAAGGAGGAAAGACGAGTGGAAGGGAACTTTTAAAATATGTTATTTCTTTATGTAATGCTCAATTTGTTTAAAGATCAGTATATATGTTGCATGAGAGGTGTAATTAAATAATAAGGAAAATCAGTGTGTTTGTATCAAAACGTATATAAATAAGCAGCAAAGTTGCTATGCTATCGTGGACTATGTATATATATGAAGTAGAGTTGTGAAGTTATTATATTAAGTAAGTGTATAAAAAAATGTATGAATGTTTGACTGAGTATTGCAATTGAATATGTAGGAAATGGCAAGTCAGGAAAGGGCATCTAAATCGCTGGAGGTTGAGAATGATAAAGATAAACAGTTATAGGAACTAAAAGACATGAATGCTCGACTATTGGAGATACTGTAAAGCGGAATCAGAATAAGAATGATGATGAAGGGAAGTTTTATAAGCGGTTGGTTGCTCATAAGCCACGCACCTATGACGGTGAATCTGATCCCGTCAAATTTGAAGATTGGATTACATATATGGGCAAAATTACTTGACGTAATCAATTGTCCTGAAACTATGAAGGTGAAGATGGCTACATTTTATTTGGATGGTCCAGCTGACATATGGTGGAATACCACCAAGGGAATAGCTCAACAATCAGAATTTACTTGCACAGAGTTTGTTGAGAAAATGAAGGATAAGTTCTTTCCTCCGGCCTTACGGAGGATGAAGGAAAATGAATTCTTATTTCTGAAACAAGCAAGAATGTCCGTACTGGAGTATGCAGCAAAATTTCTAGAATTGTCCCGATTTGCACCTGACTTCGTGAGCAATGAAAGGGGTGAAAATGATGCGATTCTTTAAGGGTCTAAATCTAAAGTATCATAAACAAATTGGGGCATATACCACCTTTGAAGAGTTGTATGATCGTGCTCTGGAACAAGAGAGAATTGAGATGAAGGATAAGGAGTTCAGAAAGAAAAGAAATGGAGGAAAATTTAAAGAGGGGGGATTCAAGAAGGCAAAAACAGAAAAAATAGCCCCAACTCAGTTCAGAGGGCTAGCTGGGAATGGCAGAGGTGGTAGGACATAATGGAAGTGCAATCGTTGTGGAAAGAATCGTTATGGCAGAAATTGTTCGGGACAAATGGTATGTTTTAAATGTAAGAATGTTGGGCATCGAATTAATGAGTGTCCTTTGTGGAAGGAATCGGGAAGGTTAGGAGGAAATAATAAACCAGGGAATATGTTGATGTTGACAGCTGGAGAAGGAAGCTCAAGTCAAAGTAGGACCGGAAAAGGGATTCAGCAGGGCAATCAAGGGAAAGCAGCAGGGAAGTTATTTGCTGTTAAAACAGAAGCGAAGGAGATTCCTGAGCTGCAGGAGTTGCCAGGTAATGTAATTTCAGGGAGGTTTCTTGTATGTAATTCGATGGCCAAGGTGTTATTTGATTCTGGAGCTTCACATTCATTTGTTTCAAATATGTTTGTTAGCAATCTGCCGTGTAGACCATGTGTGCAACCTTTAAATATGCATATTTGTATGCCAAATGGGGAGCCGATATGTTGTAAATGGATATTTAGGAATTGTGAAATTAGGATAGCAGGTTCCGAATTGCGGGTAGATCTGATACCCTTTAATTTAGATTATTATGATGTGATTTTAGGAATGAATTGGTTAAGTAAAAATAGGGCGGTGATAGAATGTTACGCTAGAGCCGTCAGATTGAGGTCTCTAGGTGGAGACAACATTGTGTATAAAGAAGGAATGGTGAGACCGATAGAAAAAGCCGAGGTGATAATTGAGAATGATACAGAGATGATATCTGAAGTTATCGGTTATGTGAATCAAATAGAAGGGGGTAAAAAGGAGGAAAGGAAAATTGAAGAAATTCTGGTGGTAAGAGAATTCCAGGATGTCTTTCCAGGAGATTTACTTGGACTGCCACTGTAACAGCCCGTTTTCCCGAGCTGTTAGGAAAGCACACTTAAGATTCACTAATCACAATCAATGCTTAGTAAGCCTCGAATTAAACATTTACTCGCAACGGAAACATAACCTAGAAAACGATCCTGGACTTGTGGGTTATTGGCACACAAAACAAAATCCTTTATATAAGACTTCAATTACACTGATATCTCGACTAATATTCCCAAATATTGTACACAACGAAATATATCAGAAACTATTCCTTAATTGACTATCTAAAATACAAACTCAATCCATAAGCTACGACGACATCTTTATCTTGCTTCACTTCAGAATCCTGAGCTCGCAACACCAAACCTGCAACAATGTTTGACTCTGCCACCCACCAAGTGACAGGCCACAGAAATGACAACACCATCAGCAAAGCTGAGTACACACTGTGTAATAGAAAATACAAGTTTAGGTGTATTTTGAAAACTAACACATAGTTATAGTAACAGATAATCACACTCAACTTAGTTGATATATTTTCACAAAATCAGATCATTTGGCATGAACGCGAGTGGAGAGGGGTACCACGCAGTACCAGCTATCTCCAAACTATTGAGGGTCGTCACCCAGCCTTTTATTGTTATGCTTGCAAGACTTACCCGGACATGTCCTATAACGCCAGGAATTCCCCCCTCCTGGAAGGCAACAACTAGGGACTCTACCCGCCCTAACTCGGGGTGCCTATTCATGCCTCACTTTCATATTTATAAAATAAGATATTTAATTTTACATACTTGAATCCTCAATACTCATAACATAACACCATATTCGACCTTATCTGGTCTTAACTCATATCTGAATCATTACCTCATTATTATCAAATCATATTTTGAGAAATATAGTATTTTCGAACGATTTCGATAATTGAACAAAATGATACTTTATAACAATCCAATAGCAATTCACAACTAACTCACAGAGATGTATCTATAATCATGGCCATTACCACAAACGATATATGATATCCAAAATTCAATATAACGCCCACGGAGCATTTAAATATATTTTGCTGAACCCAAAGGTTACCTCAACTCTATAACAATTATACGAAACCTCCAAGCATCATAACTTGATTTCCCATATAATCTTGAATTATATACGTCTACATAGCCATTCTCCAACAACCATCTCACGATAACATCAATAATCAAAAACCAAACTTAAACTAATTCCCAATTCACAAATTATCAACCTTTAACATTCTAATTTCCTTACTCCTTAATTAATATCTTTAACTTCGATGATATTAGCTACATCGACTTGCATCCCAATTCATAATCATAATTCCAAATTATATAACTAAACAAACTAAACATAACTCACAACTGTACCTAAATCAAGCACCTAATTGTGCTACCAACAATTATATTGAGAATATAAAGCTAGCTCACTCGTAAATAAACTCAATAAACTGATTTCTATTTGCACTCAAATCCTTAACCAATATATCAATTCCAACATTATAATCTCCTTCATAATTCCGAATGATACTCCATTCCAAAATCATCCTCCAATAATCAACAACCAATATTAACTATTCTAATTATCTTCTTCTAACGCAACCATTATGCTAATAAAACTGAATCCGCAAAATAGAAATTAATGAAGTCATTCCCATAACTCATAACTCGACTTCATACATATCAACTCCAACTACAATAATTATAACAGTTTCCCAATTCTAGGATTAGGACTTCCCTCTCATCATCAACAACGACTATCCAATAAGAACGATACAATAACAACAATAGGCAACAGCTTCACAACAACCACAATGATAGAACAACAATAACCCAACAACACTACTACAACAGAGCAACAATAACAATAGCAACTCCACAACAACTTCACCACAACCACCACAACAACTCCACAACAATAACAACATAACAACTCCACCTTAATCATCATAATTACTCCACAAGTCCATGTACTAAACACATTCCATTAAGAATCATAATCGTAATGACTTAGTGTATAAGTGTTGTTTAGGTCAAATGAAACATCTCTAATGAACCTTAGCATGTTATACTATGTAATATACTCAATATACACATAATAAACACATATCATAATAAATTCATTTCATAAACATGCTTTACACAGAAAGAAACAATCACCTAACTATAGAGTGGAAATCTCTAGGTTAAAACCAAACTAATGTGTACCTTAACTAAGGATGCTTAAAGCCGAAATTCCTTAATCCACTTGGTTAACACTCCTACAACTTCCCCTGAATGTATAAAATGCTAAATATTAGTTTCAACAAGCTTATAGATATGAAAAACTAAGCTTAAATACAAGAGGTGTAAACTGTTGAACTTACAGCAACTTATGTGATCTTTCAGCAAGGTTTTCTATATGGTTTAAGGTCTAAAGATTGGAACCAAAGCTTGAACTACTTTTGGATGTCTAGAAGAGTTCTATGTAAAGAAAAGTGGGTGTCCAAGAGGAAGAAATAAGAGAAAAGAGACGAAAATCCAGAACAGGCTTTTATAGTCTGTTCTGGCGGTACCCCCAGGGGAGGGAAACCTCTTCTGGGCAAGGTCGGTTTCTTGGAGTTTTTGGGTGATTTTGCTTGAGGTGTTAGCCTAAGGTGTTGGCTTTCATGCATAAAAAGTTCTTTGAGAGATCGACACTTAAGAAGCCGCTAAGCAGCTTTCTTTGAGGATAGGTCTGAGCTGTAATTTCAGCTGGCCAGGTTTTACTATGTAAGCAATTTACCTTTGAGCCACGTAATTCTTGGGGATAAATGACCATTTTGACCTTAAGACATCCTAAGCATGTCATATATCAAGTTTGGTTAGGTTCTGAGCTCGGATTCAACCCGAAAGGCTCTTTAACTAGAAGTTCATCGCTACCCGATAAAACAATCTCCAAACGATTTTCATAATCTTAATGTTTAAGGCTCTCAAGGACTTTCTAACTTATCTATTGGTTTCCAAAGCCTTATTAGCCAATAAGAATGATGGTTCTTATCCTCTTTGACCTTTCTTAACCATTAAGAAAGATAGTTCTTATCCACAAGCTTTCTTAACCACTAAGAATGATAGTGCTTATCCACAACCTTTCTTAACCACTAAGAATGATAGTACTTATCCACAACCTTGATTTCTTAGCCATTAAGAATGATGATGCTTATCCACAAGCTTTCTTAACCATTAAGAATAATGATATTTATCCACAAGCTTTCTTAACCATTAAGAATGATGATGCTTATCCACAAGCTTTTAAATAAAGGTTCTTAAAAACAGGGCTATTACAGCCACCGCATCGGGTGGTTTATTTTCATATTGATCTAGTGCCGGGGGTAACACCGATATCTAGAGCTCCTTATAGGATGGCTCCTACAGAAATGCCTGAATTGAAAAAGCAATTAGAAGAATTGTTGCAGAAAGGTTATATCCGACCTAGTGTGTCTCCATGGGGCGCACCAGTGTTATTTGTGAAGAAAAAGGATGGTACAATGAGATTGTGTATAGATTATCGAGAAATTAATAAAATCACAATCCGAAATAGATATCCATTGCCCCGAATTGATGATCTGTTCGACCAGTTGAAGGGGGCCGGAATATTCTCAAAGATAGGTTTAAGGTCGGGGTATCATCAATTGCGCATCGTGGAGGAGGATATACCGAAGACAGCATTCAGAACTAGATATGGGCATTATGAGGTCGTGGTGATGCTGTTTGGACTCACTAATGCACTAGCAGCCTTTATGGATTTAATGTAGAGATACTTTAAGCCATTGCTCGATCGGTTTGTGGTAATCTTTATTTAAGATATATTGGTGTACTCTAAAGATCGCAAAGCGCATGGAGAACATTTGAGAGAGGTGTTAGAAATATTGCAAAGAGAGAAACTCTATGCAAAGTTGAGTAAGTGTGACTTTTGGTTGGATCAAGTAATGTTCTTAGGACATGTTGTAACCAAAGAAGGCATAGCAGTGGATCCTGAAAAGATAAAAGCGGTAAAAGAATGGCCTTCACCTACCAATGTTGGGGAAGTTAGAAGTTTTCTTGGGCTTGCTGGATATTATAGAAGATTCGTGGAGAATTTTTCGCGAATAGCTTTGCCGATTATGAATTTAATCAAGAAGAATACAAGATTTTAGTGGACAGAGAAATGTGAGAAGGCCTTTCGGGAGTTAAAAGAAAAATTGACTAGCGCTCCAGTAGTCTTAGCTCTACCTTCTAGGACAGAAGGATTTAAGGTTTATAGTGATGCCTCTCAGGAAGGATTAGGATGTGTGCTAATGCAGAACCAGCGGGTTATAGCTTACGCTTCCAAGCAATTGAAGATTCATGAGAAAAATTATCTAGTGCATGACTTGGAGTTGGCAGCAGTCGTCTTTGCACTGAAATTGTGGAGACATTATTTATATGGAGTTTCTTGCAGGGTTTATACTGATCATAAGAGTTTAAAATATATTTTCACCCAGAAGGAAATGAATATGAGGCAACAGAGATGGTTGGAATTACTTAAAGATTATGATATAGATATTCAATATCATCCGGGAAAGCAAATAAAGTTGCAGATGCTCTGAGTAAGAAGACCTCATTGGGAAGTGAATGCATTGATATCAGTGCCAGAGGAGTTATATAACGAACTGGTACAATTGGATTTGCGAGTGGTTGCAAGAGGTCAATTACAGGGAGAATTAAATGCAATTACGATGAAACCGTCTCTCTTTGAAGAAATTCGGGAAAAGCAGGATAAAGATGATTTCATCAAGGAGTTGAAGTCAAAGATAGAAAAGAATGAGATGACGGACTTCCAAGAATATGCTGATGGAGTATCGTTTAAATGGAAGATGGTGTATTCCTAATGACAGGAACTAAAGAATAAAATTTGAAGGAAGCGCATAGCAGTGCTTATTCAGTTCATCCAGGCAGAGATAAAATGATTCAGGATGTGAAGAAATATTTCTGGTGGAAAGGGTTAAAGAGAGATATCTCACAGTTTGTGGCAAGGTGTTTAATTTGTCAGAAGGTAAAATTTGAGCGGAAGAAAATGTCTGGATTGCTGCAGCCATTGCCAGTACCGGAATGGAAATGGGATTCGATTTCCATGGATTTTGTATCAGGCTTACCTAAATCAAGAAGGGGAAATGACTCTATATGGGTTGTAGTGGACAGCTCGATTTATTTCCATGGGAGTAACTTGGAGCAAGAAACACTGGCGGATGCATATATCAAGGAGATTGTTCGATTGCATGGCGTACCAACCACCATTATTTCTGACCGAGATACCCGGTTTCTGTCACATTTCTGGGAGAAGTTGCAAGAAGCCTTGGGGTCGACTCAGAAATTTAGCACAGCATTCCATCCAGCAACAGATGGGCAAACCGAGCGGATAATCCAAATATTAGAAGACATGTTACGAGCCTGCGTATTGGAATTTAAAGGCTCCTGGGAGGATAAGTTGGCATTAATAGAATTTTCCTATAATAACAGTTCAATCTTAGCATTGGTATGGCTCCATATGAAGCTTTGTATGGGCGTAAATGTCGAACAGCTATTTGTTGGGATGACGTGAGTCCGGGTATACCAGTTGGACCTGAGTTGATTCAAGATACAATGGAGCAGGTTCCGGTAATTCGAGATCGAGAAAATTAAAATCGCGCAAGATCGACAAAAGAAATATGCTGACTTACGAAGAACAAAGCTAGAATTTGCAGAGGGGGATAAAGTGTTTCTCTGTGTTTCACCTACTAAAGGGGTGAAAAGATTTGGGCTGCAAGGAAAATTGAGTCCTAAATTCATAGGACCATTCGAAATTTTGCGAAGAATTGGTGAAGTTTCCTATGAACTAGCCTTACCAATAGAACTGTCTAGGGTGCATAATGTTTTTCATGTCTCGCAACTACGAAAATATATACATGATCCTTCACATGTGTTATCCTACGAACCATTGCAGATAGACGAGTCGTTATGTTATGAGGAGAGACCTATAAGGATTCTGGATAAACGAGAAAAAGTGTTGCGGAACCAAACCATACCTTTAGTTAAAGTATTGTGGACCAATCATGGAACGGAAGAAGCAACTTGGGAAAAAGAAAGAGATATGCAAGAGCGATACCCCCAGTTGTTCCAAGTTGTACGTTTCGGGACGAAACTTCTTTAAGAGTGGTACAGTGTAATAGCCTGAATTATTAAGCTAATATTAGAATCAATAATCTGCAATCAATTAAGTTAATGATGATTAAATTAAATTGTGATCGATACGCTTCGAATTCTAAAAGTGTAAATGAATGTTATGTGAATTTGTTGCTAACGTGTATATTTTGTGTTATTAGCTAACTAATAACATGAGCTATGTGATAACTAAGTAATTTATGGGTTATGCTAGGAACATTGAATATCGTCTCAGAATTATGGGATTTGTGTTAGTATGTGATATCAATTTGTTATTCGAGGAAGTGAGATTAAGGAGTTGATTAGGTTAAAATACCTTTATTAAGGTATGTGGTATACTTTGGAGAGATTTAGCTAAGAATAATTAAGGATTAGGAAGGAATTAAGAAAGGAAATCCAACTTGAAGCTTTGGAAAAATCTGGTTAGTACATAACTATGTGAAAGGACAATTCTAACCCTAATACTAAACCGAAAATAACAATTTTACCCTTACCCATTCTGAATATATGAGAGGGGAAGGTCCTCATTCAGTATCATCAAAATCATCTCACAAACAAACACAAGAAACCATCTTCTTCACTCTCTCTCTTAACTCGCCACATCTGGCGTCCAGCAGGAGGAAATTTGGCAGCTTTTTCTCTTGGTTCTTTGCTCCGATTTTTCGCATGCAAACACTTTTCTAGATTCTTCAAGGTGTTCTTAACACTGGGCAGGCGTTAGTTTTAAGGTTTCATCACTATAAACCTAAGAAAAGCTAAGGAAGGTGAGACATGGCTTAATTTCAGCATGCATGAGGTATATTGGCTTTAAATTTGATTTCTTTGGGTTTATTACTAACTTTAAGGTAATGAATGTTTCTATTAAGGCTTAGGAAGGTTCTGGAGGAATAGTAAAGGTTTATAAGCAAGGTTTAATTTCCTAAACACCAAAATTAAGGTACACAAGAACCACCGTTAAAGCTTATTTTCTCAATTTTTGTCATAATACTTGTTTATGGAGATTATTGAGCTACGAATATGTTTTGTGTGGAGAAACTTACGGTATTAATAATGAGTTATAAGTATGTGACTTCAATATATTAATTATACTTTGTGATTGATGATTTCGAATCAAAAACCGTTGCATGTCAAGTTCCTCTTAAAAACCGATTTGACCGTGTTTCTACCTCGATTGTGTTTTGATATTAAGTGTTTCTATTGTTGCTACCCTTGCATGATAACCTACTGTAAATACACTTATATTGCTACTTAATGACCTTGTAACACATCTTTTTCGTAGATTGAATATAACCCTTTGAGAAGAAAACTACACTAAAAACTCGACTTTTCGCTTAACCACTTTTGGACTTGCAAACCTTTGTGCCTTCGACCCTTTGAATGTGTTTCTCTTGATGAATACCTACTGTATTTACATATATATGAAGTTAGAATCCTAAACTTTGGCTAAACTCAAGAAGTCCTATTAATTCATCGCATAGAACCATTGTTAATAACACCAAACCGAGAACCATCTAAATGGACCTATGTTCTATTTGTGTGAAGTAATCTTCCATAGTTAAGTTCACTTTATGAAACTTTCATCTACTGCCATATCTTGTTAAATCATCCTTTGATCGCCTTTGTTCACTCTTACGCCCTTTCGAACCATGGTTGTTAAGTCACCTTTCCAAACATAGCGGAACTTGACATAGCAAGTGTGTTTTCGAAACTTGTTTTGATAATTAAGCTCAGTTTATTATTAAGTTGGTTAATCAAGTATTGGAAAAGAAAGTTTTGGATATAATTAAGTATAAACTAAGGCTATTTTTAAAAAGGGAAGTAGCTGCATTAGCAGTGATGAACAACAATTGTAGAGCGGGTTTGCTCTTTGAGTCATTAGAGCAGGTATTGCTCCGGAGCGGGTATTGCTTTGTTATATAGGGTCATGACCTAAGAAGTCTTGCAAGAAAAAGTTAAGAAAAGTAGGGAGACGTCCCTCGAAAGTTTCCATTTGTGTTCCTTCCCAAATTAAAAGTATTTTGAGTTTTGTATCTATGTATTTAAGTGAGTATTGGAAGAGTATAAGTATTGTTCTTGGGAAGTTATTTGTTATGCTGTATGGGTGCCATTATGCTACTTAATTACGAAAGAGGAGCATTATGATATTTTTTTTTTAGCGAAGAAATATTGAGATTTATGGATTATGACACTCTTTAAAACAAATGAAAATCTACTTTCCGCCACCTTAATATTGTGAACTAGTGGGACTTGTGTACCAGCGTAAGCTGACTGTTTTGTTCCTTTGAACCTGTCCTGGTGGGGGCAGATTCAGTTGTTTTGCAAGAGTGAACTGAAGGTCAAGAATTAGCTTAGTCTGGAAAGTCCGTGCTACATGTTTTCTGCTGCTACGTTATGTTATTGTATAAATTAATTATGTAATGTAACTTATATTTTTGAACTTAAACTTTTAGTTACTTAGATTATGATGTAATAATTAAGTATCTTAAATGGATTTCGTAAACTAAGCTCAGATATATGCAGGTTCTTAACCTTCCAATGGCTCGGTGGTTAGGAATCTGTATTAACAGCATCTCTAATTAGTAGCTTAATCCTTTAATTAATTAGAGTTAGTCTTAAATAAGCTGCTAACTAGGGTGGGCTGTTACAATACTAGTTTGATAGGTAGAATCGAAATAGGACTAGGAAACTAAAAGATGGATTTACGGAAAAAAGATAAACTAATCTAGCTAATATCTAACTAATATTTATAATTATTAAATTAAGTTTAGGAAAAACTATAAATTATCGCATAATACATAATTATAGAAGGTAAAATAACTAAAAGATAAGAAAAAAAAGAAAAAAAGTAACCTTATATGATAAATCTTGAACTTTTCTTGAAAAGGAAAGTTGGTGCATTAATTAACCAATAGACAAAGTGTCCATGAGAACATAGGATGAAACATCACGGGGACAATGATTAACCCAGCCTTGTTCAAAACTGAATGGCACTACTTTCGCGAGGTGATGGGCAACAAAATTCCCACTCCTCTTGACATGAGAAAAAGAAATAAAATGAAAGCTAGAACATATAGCCAAAATGTCTCCGAGAATAGCATCTAAATCAGCAGAAAAAATAGTAGCTCGAGAGAGGCGAGAGACAATCACTTGGGCATCCGACTCTACTATTATTTCCTTCAAACGAAGATACCAATGAGCCTTTGGTTTCGCATGTAAATCATCTAATTTATGCTCCAGACCCGCACACAGATCACAATTAGCCTGAGATATGGGAGCTTGCTACGCCTTATGAAGAATTGTCTCCATTTTATCGATCTGTTTCGATAAATTACCATAGCCCACCTTACTCCACCCCACTAATTCCCTAGCAACAGCAGCAATACGCAACTGGATAGAGTCACCAGCAGCCTCGTCTCATGCCTTCCTCACCACTCCCTCGCACGCCTCATCCAACAACCACAAAGTCTCGAAGCGGAATCCACGCCCCCACTCAGGCATGCGGTTGCGAGGCTTTTCTTCACCGTGAAGAAAGATTGGTGCATGATCAGACTTGTAACGGACCAGATGTTCAGTATAAGCTTCCGGAAAAATTCACCGCTAATACAAAGTAACTAGAAAATGATCAAGACGTTCCCTAACACGTGTTTCAGGATTGTTGCCTCGTTCCCATGTATACCACTGCCCGACACATCGCAAATCACCCAGACCAATTTCCTCCACAACATCCCGAAATCCCGCCATCTCCCTTCTTTCTCTGTTAGTACCTCCCTCTTTCTTACCATAATCCAAAATTTCATTAAAATCCCCCCCAAAAACAATAGGGAGATTCGTATTTTCACAGGGAGAACGCATAAGTGACCAAGTTTTACGCTTATTAGCTTCCTAGGGCCAACCATAAAAGCCTATAAACCTCCAACACTTGTCTGCTTTGCTTACAACATCACCACAGATGTCATTCTGAGAATAAGAAACCAAAGTGAACAAGATGTTTGTATTATTCCACATCAGACAAAGACCACCTGCTAAACCAACACTAAATACTCCAAGAGCATTCGAAAAATCGATCCTATCCTTCAACTGTTCAGCGAGATCTTTTTTTATTTTCGTTTCCGACAAAAACAGCATGTCGGGGGCGAGAGATGTAAACCATCTCCTTATTTGACGAACTGTCCATGGGTTACCCAAACCCCGAAAGTTGCAGCACATGATATTCATGACGCTGGGCGGGGTTGGTTCAAACCAACCTCCGCCTCGTCACTTACATCCTCACTGCCAGGGACATTCAATGCATCAAGCTTCTGCTTTTTCACAACCAATATATCACCCACCACATCATCATTCACCAACATGGGGTCCGGGAGCTTACGTGTATCACCAATAGGACCATTAGAAATATCCTCCAAATCCTGCACTTTAAGATCACTGATTTTCATACGAACTACTCTAGACTTTATTTTATGTTTTCGATTTTTTGCAATAGAAGCTTTTGGAGTGGAATTAAAAATAAAAGGTTGAGAGTTACAAACTGGGGGGAGCAACCTCCTTGTTTGTCGTGTCCATAACTCCATCCACCATAGCAAGGGCAATAGGCAAACGCTCGACACTCTCTAAGTTAACCACTCCCTTCTCATGACTTCAATAGGGAGAAGTTGCAACTAGCGGTTGGTGGATTGGCTCGACTACATCCACCTTCGATACACCGAAGTCTAAATTACGGGCACAACTGAGAAACACCTTTGCTTCCTTCTCCATTTTCTGTCTACCCCGCCTCGGTGAGGCTCGCAGCCAAGAGCCCCACTGTTTCCCCATCTCCTTCTCATCCTCATTACCCTTCAAACAATCACGTTCAATATGTCCTATCATACCACAAATATACAGAACGTAGGTAAGCATTCATATTTTAACTCCACCATGGCAACATCCCCGTTTTTCAGAGCTATCTTTTGAACCCTACAAAGAGGTTTTATAACGTCTAGCAACACCCGAACCCTAGCCGACGTATTCCATCGAATACCGTCGGAGTCTACCTCCTGCACGTCACCCATACATCCACCAATCAGTTTCACGTGATGCTCCATTCGATACGCAAGGGGGAGATTGTATAGTCGAACCCAAAACGGGCAAAGAGTCAAAGAGAGATTCGAGGGCTGCAAATCTCCCTCTACTTCATTAAGCAAAACCAGGTTTTGATCAAAAGTCCAAGGGCGCCTAGCCGTAACCTTGGATTTATCACGAAGACTTGCGAATTGAGCTACAAAGAAACTGTTTTCAATTGTCCTAAAAAATGCACCATTGGATATAACCCAGATTTGGTTTAGGGTTCGCTCAAAGCATCGAAATTAAAGGAACGAATCATTAACACCTTCCCAACCAACGAGAGACCGATATGATGATTGGTATGGTCCCCCCATCATCATCAAAAACTAGTAAACTATCTTCTGCTTCAGTGATTTTAAGATTCGAAACTTTATGTAGTATGTCGTCAACCATAATAAATGGTTTCAATCCCAAGAAAGGATAAAAACCTCGAACAATCGAGTAGAAATCAATGGAACACCAAGACTCGCACCCTCAAACCCTAGGTTGCCTAAGGAGAGACTTTATTATGCTATTCTAAACTAATTTTGTCTTGATAAATCTTAAACTTGAAAGTCGTGAGCTATGCGCCGACAATTGGCTTTTTTATTTTTTATTTTTTTTCTTTTTATAAATCCTTTTTTTAAAAAAAATCTTTTCTGATTTTCTTTTAAGAAATATCCTCAACTACTATACTAACTACTTGGATTATAATTTGCAAACTTAGGCCCAATATTTATTTTGGGATAGAGTCTATTTGAAAAACCCATAATATGTTATAAAACCCTATTTAAAACCTTTATAGTTAATAATAAATCTTTTTAATAAATAAAACTCTTTTAAAAATTATAATTAATAACTTACTAAAAATACGGAGTATACATATGTTTCATCACCTTGCAATCTGCCCCGTTAGGCTGACGATTTTCCTTTACAAGTTGCATTAAAGAAATTATCATAGTCAAACCCAAACTAATAGCATAATCTTCCTTGAATGTAGCTTACTGCTACCCTTATGTAACTATCTTTAATTAGTCTTCTATTAGATTGTAGATTCCTACGTTATCTTTTTTAATTATCTCTATCTTTTGTAACTATCTTATGTAGCGGTAGGTTGTACTGTATTCTATCCTAGATAGCAATTGTATTATACCACTACTAGCATTTTATTTGGCACGTGATGCGTGTGTGCATAGATTTTTAGCATTTATTTTAGGTAATTAATTGTTTTAATCTTAGCTTGTTTAATATGGAAATAGCTTCTATCTTCCTTCTCTCCTAATATTTTCTTTTTCTTAAAGGTATTTTTGTATTTTCAAAGAGGGACACTATGCCTCCCCTCTTTACTTACTCCCTCCGTTTCCTAAAGATCTTCCCTCTTTCCGTTTAAGTGCGTTTCCAAAATATCTTCCCTCTTTTACTTTATTCCTTATTTGGAATTTTCTTTCCCCTTTTTACCCTCTCATGTCCTCATTATATGGTCTACCATTACATTATTAATTTAATTTTACCCCATTTCTCTCCCCTACTTTAACCCTTTTTTATTTGTTTATTTATCTTAACCCCTTTCTCTCTCCTACTTTACCCACCCCACACCCCACACAAATTGATCCTCCTTGGTATCTATAGGAACAGTAACAAGGAAGATCTTTAGGAAACGGAGGTAGTAAATAATAGAGATATACTATGTGAGCAGCAGGTGGTAATCTAGTTGTATTGGCATCAACTCCGATCCCACAGGTCACGGGGTCGAGTCTCATCCCTTGCAAGGAGGGATCCCCAATTTTCCCCCTTCCTTACAAGGGACTTCATCTTACCTTAGAAAAAAATAGAGATATACTATATGTCAATGTAAATATAATATATCATTCTACAATTATCATTTACAGAAAATTACCCAAGCATTTCTAATGATATAGTTCGTCGTTATTTTTATAAGAATTATATAGTTCATGATTATCTTATGGGAAAAAAATAAAGTCGTTCTATTAGTATCGTAATTTGGTAATTTCATATCTATTAATATTATATAAACATTTTCGTTTTTGTTTGTTTTTGTTTTCAAGCATACAAATGATAGTCACATTACAACTATCCAAGCATACAAAATTGCTTTTTGTTTGTTTTTCTTTTCAGTTGAATTCTAGCCAGCTAACGTGCTACAAGAAAAGAAAAAAAAAAAGGACACCCACGTTTTAAATCATGTTATACTAATTGAAAAAAATCTAGGATTATTGTTCTTTTTAAGTATAATAAAATGATGATAGTCAAAGTTTTTAAAAAAAAGATCACTTCATAATATGTATTTGTTTAACCCGATTGCAACGTTAATTGCTCTTTATTATATATTGATGGGTAAATTTTAGATTGAAAAAAAGAGAATTATAAGGATCTATCATATTTTGATGCATGATCACGGACCATTTTGCAAAAAATAAAATAAAATAAATATAAGACATTTTTCATGCAGCTTGATTTCTTTGCCACATATATGCCATGTCAATTAAATAATATTATCAGGGAACTCTTTTTAAATCTCAACAAGAGAAAAAATAGGCAACTATTAAGTTAAATAAAGTTAGGAGTTAATTTGGTAATCAGTTAAATAAGTATATATTAAGAAAATAATATGAGCGAGTATTATACTTATTATTCGAAATAAGTCATAAGTCAAAATCGTATAACACATTTATTGGTGGATCCATGATTTTACAGCTGGTGAGTCACCACCGTCTACAACAAAACGTCAATCAATAATCAATGCATGAATTTAAACCTTCATAAAAATTTTCACTCTAAAAGTATACTTCGATCCAATTTTCTGAAATTTAAACCGTATTCATAATAAATATGTTTTCATTATAAATACCATAATAAAATTAAAGACGGATTAATACAAGATACTTAAAACACGAGTTTTCAAATATAAAACTAAAGATTAGTTAATTTCAAGTCAATGGGTACATTGATACCACAACTCGAAGTTCTTCACTACACCTATTTAAACTTTTCTAATTTTATCGATTAAAACTCAGTAGGATACAATGATATATTACCTCCTTGCAAATTGACAAAAATCCATCAACAAATTACAAAATCAATAGAAAAAATGTATGCAACGTCAATCGAAAAAAGGTACATGTAGATTATTGCAAATAATGGTGTTCACTGGGTGGCCTAATGCAATGGTGGTGCAAGACAGCAAGATAGGGAGGTGAAAGGGACTGTAGGTAGCGGGAACAAAAGTGGCTGAATGGCTGAGTACGAGATGTGGTCAAATTGTGTGATCTAATCTAATCCTTTAAATGAAGTAGTAGGCAAAGCGAAAAAAATTCAATCAATTTTTAGAAAAAGATTAATAACGGATATCGTAATCCACAATGATATTAACTACGTCAACTGCTAAACACACGGGTATAAGCAATTTTCAAAGTAAATAAATGCATGATTATAGCACTTTAAATCACAAGATACTATTTATAGAATGATTTAGGACAAAAACATAAAATCTTAAGTTTATGGAACAAAATTTCCCGTGCAATTTGCACGGGTCTAATAACAAATTAAAATTTACATTTATATATATACTTTTTTTTTAATCCTAACTTTTATATCATCTATTTGATATCATCTATTTGATATATCATCTATTTGATATAGATGAACGACTTAAATATTTTCACCCTGATTTTAGGGGAAATAACATAAAATCTTAAATTTAAAAAAAAAAAAAAAACTCCCCATGCAGCTGCACGGGTATAAAATTAAAATCATGACTAAGTGGGCAGCTACCAATGGGTGACCAGATATGATGCATCGGTGGTGCAAGAAGGTAGAATAAGACTTCCATAAGTGGTTGCTGAAGCCGACGTATGGTTGAGTGTTATTGTTGGTGCAAATTGTGATTTTATTTGAGACTCTATGGAAGCAACAGACAGGGCAAATACTATTTCTATCAACTTTTAAAAAAGTATAGGTGAGTCATGTGATCCACCATTGCATTAACTACATCAGCTACTGAACACACGGGGTATAAGTTAGTTTCTAAAATAATCTCAATACCTGATTATGAAATCTTAAAGCATGAGTTAATATTCACCGCCATGATTTAGGACAACCTTCTTAAAATCTTCAATTTATAAGACAAAACGTTTCTCGTGCAGTATGCACGATGCACGGGAAGTTACTGTTATTTTCGGAAGCAATGTCGGAGAAAAATATTTATCCCAAGAATGACATTAATCCCGTCTGACTTCACTAAATTTCTTATCAGATTTCAGAGACGGCAATTTCCTTTAATTAATGATTTGTTTTGCTATGACTATAGATAAAAGTCAATGACAAACTCTGTCTCATGTAGGCATGTATCTTTCGATAACTGTTTTCAGCCATGAACAATTTTATATTGTCGTTTCTAGAGTTACGAGCAAAAAAGGTCTCAAGATCCTTCTATCTGATACAGAACATTATTTGCGTGCAAATACACCAAATGTAGTTTACAAGGAAGTGTTCACTGTAGGGATTGGAAGGGGGGTCACAATGACACCCACAATGTCATACACAAGACAATCAACCAATAATTGAATCCAATCAACCCAAAATTTGTCGCGCAACCAATTCACCAAGATAATCGACAATATTGCAATATATAATTAGTAATAAAATAGTAACAAAATGCAACGATAAAAGGAAGAAATAATAACAAACAACGGACACGAATTATACGTGGAAAACCCCTTCGATGTGAAGGATAAAAACCACGGGACCGTTTAAGGAGTCCACCCTATACTTCTCTTATTGATAAATTGAGGTAAAAAGAATCCAAATCAGTCAATAAAGGTTCATACACCCACCAACAATCACCAAGAACAATAAGAGATCAAAGTATAACAATAAAGTGAAAGAATAACACCAAAATAGCAGTTCTGTGCAGAGGCAATTCCCGGTGACCCAAAGCTTGAATTGACGATCTGAACGGACAGAATGTAGCCCCGTGTGTTCCCAACAAGCTAACAAAATTTCAGCAAATTCCAACGGTGGGATCTCTACCGGCGACCAAAACACTGGGAGTGTGTTGAAGAAAAACGAGCAGAACAGCACCCTTGGAACTCTCTAATTTCCTCTTTCTTTTGTGTCTGTGTCTAATCTCAAAAATTGCTGCCCTCTTTTTACCCACTAAGTCTTTACACCAAAAGCCTCTACAAGCTTCTCTTAGAAGCCATAAAAAAAAAACCATGTCAAAATGGACCCAAAAAATAAGACATAATATGTCGATCATAAAACCCACAATACATGTGACCAAAAAAGCAATAAAGATATTACAAGATGGGCTGGACCCATAACAAATCTCCCCCTCCAGCCTAACAAGAGGAAGACGATCATG
Organism: Beta vulgaris subsp. vulgaris; assembly: GCF_026745355.1. Lineage (NCBI taxonomy): Eukaryota > Viridiplantae > Streptophyta > Magnoliopsida > Caryophyllales > Amaranthaceae > Beta > Beta vulgaris. The sequence goes on from NC_079209.1 coordinate 22,293,274, forward strand.
CATCAATCATCACTTGAAGCTCATTCTCGCAAGCTTACTACAAACTTCAAGCTTGCTTCCTGGAACCACCTTTGTCAACATGTCTGCACCATTCTTATTGGTGTGGACTTTCTTCAGCTTCATTTTCTTCTTCAATTACATTCCGCAACAATGATATCGAACATCATATGCTTGGTGCGAGCGTGATACATAGAGTTCTTACTTAAATCCATAGCACTTTGACTATCACAAAGCACTACATACTCTCCTTGCTTCAAACCCAACTCGTGAAGGAACCTTTTTAACCAAAGCATCTCCTTGCTTGCTTCCACAGCTCTATATACTCTGCCTCAGTAGTTGATAAAACCACACACTTTTTGCAACTTGGATTGCCAAGAAATGGCTCCCCCTGAAAATGTGAACACATAACCTGAGGTAGATTTTCTGCTATCAAGATCACCAGTCATGTCTGCATCTGTATAACCCTCACGAATAGGTTTGCCACCTCCATAACACAAACAAAGTTTAGAGGTGCCACACAAATATCTGAAGATCCACTTCACTGCATCCCAGTGAGCCTTACCCGGATTGGATAAGATATACTCACCAAACCAATAAAATGTGCAATATCTGGCCTAGTACACACCATAGTATACGTCAAAGAACCAACAGCAGAAGAATAAGGAATAGAAGACATACTTGCTTTCTCCTTCTCTGTTGTAGGACAAGTTCTCTTAATTAGCTTAAAGTGAGCTGCTAATGGTGTACTAACAGACTTGGCATGCTTCATATTGAACCTCTCAAGCACACTTTCAATATATTTTTCTTGTGATAACCACAACTTTCCAGCTTTCCTATCACGAGCAATCTCCATGCCTAAGATTTGCTTCGCAGGGCCCAAATCTTTCATGTCAAATGACCTGGACAAGTCTTTCTTCAATTGCTAATCATCCTGCATCTTGTCCAACTATCAGCATATCATCCACATATAAAAGAAGGATAATGAAGTTATCACCGGGGAATTTTCTGAAATACACACAAGGGTCTGCAGAAGTTCGTTTATAACCATGACTAGTCATAAACGAATCAAATTTCTTATACCACTGCCTTGGTGCCTGTTTAAGCCCATAAAGACTCTTCTTCAACTTGCAAACAAGTTTCTCTTTCCCCTTTTCCTCAAAGCCTTCAGGTTGCTCCATGTAGATTTCTTCATGCAAGTCACCATGTAAGAAAGCAGTTTTCACATCAAGCTGCTCCAACTCAAGATCAAGACTTGCAGCTAACCCCAAAACAGTTCTGATAGAAGTCATCTTGACAACCGGAGAGAAGAACTCGTCAAAATCAATGCCCTTTTTCTGGTTGCATCCTTTTACCACCAACCTGGCTTTCCTCTTCACTATCTTCTCACCATCTTTCTTGTTCTTGAAAACCCATCTGTTCTTCAAGACTTTCTTGCCCTTAGGAAGCTTCACCAACTCATAAGTCTGATTCTTCAGCAAAGAATCCATCTCCTCTTTCATAGCCTCGAGCCAAAGATCCTTGTCTTCACTAGACATCACTTCTTGGAAACTCTCGGGCTCCCCCTCATCAGTGATTAAGATGTACTCTGAGTTGAGATACTTAGAAGAAGGTTTTTCGAACTTGTACATCATCCATCGGTGGGGTAGGTTGCTCCCCCTGATCATGAACCTCTTCTCCATCTGGTTGATCATCATCAGGAATCATGAGTATCATTAAATTCTGGTACATCACCACCATCATCAGGTTGTAACTCCTCATTACCATCATGTGTTTCTTCAATATTTTCATGTGTTGGTTGTTTAACATAAATAGAAGTAGGAACAGAAGAATCATCAGTAATCAACAAATGAATCTGAGTTAGTGTGATACCTTGCACTCAGAAGATCTGCACCCTTTTCGTGCTCAAAGAATACCACATCTCTGCTTCTCACTACCTTCTGTTTCTCGAGATCATAGAGCCTAAACCCATACTCTTCATCACCATAACCAACAAACACACATGGAGTAGTTTTACAATCAAGCTTCGATCTCTGTTCTTTCGGCACATGCATGTATGCCTTGCATCCAAAGACTCTAAGATGTGAATATGTGGGATCACATCCCTTCCAAGCTCTCTCGGAATGTCGAGACCCAAAGGAATAGACGGAGAACGGTTGATCAGATAAACTGCAGTTTGCACTGCTTCTGCGCAAAATGACTTTGGTACATCAGACATCTTTAACATACACCTCACTTTCTCCACAATGGTTCTGTTCATCCTCTCTGCAACACCATTATGTTGAGGAGTGCCAGGAACAATCTTCACATGTCGAATACCATGCTGTGAACAATAATTCTTAAACTCATGTGAAGTATACTCACCACCATTATCAGAACGAAGACACTTCAATTTTCTTTCCGTCTCCCTCTCCACCATAGCATGAAATTTCTGGAATGTTTCAAACACTTGGCTCTTAGTCTTCAACATGTAGACCCAAGTTTTCCTAGTAGCATCATCAATGAAAGTGACAAAGTATTTGCTGCCACCATTAGACTCCACCTCAATGGGACCACAAACATCGGAGTGAACAAGCTCAAGCTTCGCTTGCCTCCGAGTAGACTTCCTTGAAAAAGAAGCTCTATGTTGCTTGCCTGGCAAACAATGATCACAAGGGTCAAGTGCAATTGTAGTATCAACAGGAATGAGAGTTTTACCTGCTAGACACTTTAAACCCTTGTCACTCATGTGTCCCAATCTGCGATGCCACAAGTTAGGAGAATTCTTCTCTTCTACTGCATTGAGCTCACCAGAACATACACTCAAATATGTTTTGTACAAAGAGCAACACAACTCGCCACGAGCAACTGTCATCGAACCCTTGGATAATTTCCACTTACCATCACCAAAGGTATGTCGGAACCCTTCTTGATCAAGGACATTTGCAAACAACAGATTAAGGCGTAAATCAGGAATTATGAGGCACATTCTTCAATGTAAGCATGCACCCAACACTTGTCTTCACAAGAATATCACCTAGCCCAAAATGCTAGCTGAGCTCTTGTTCCCATCTTCACACTACCAAAATCACCAGATTGATAGTTTGTGAAATACTCCCTTTTTGGAACACAATGGTATGAACCACCTAAATCTAAAAGCCACTCCGTATCTAAACTTTCTACATGATGACACTCACTAGTTGCACAAATCAAAGTGACCTCATCATGACTCTTAGAAGCGGTTGCTGCAGTATTTTTATCATCTCCCTCCTTTTGTGAATCATGCTTCTTCCTTTGTTCTCTTTTCAAGCGTAAACAATATTTCTTGACATGTCCGGGCTTCTTGCAGTAATCACATGTAGCCACATTTCTGTCATCACTGGATTTGGACCTACTCCTTGAGTTACCACGACCTTTAGGACCCTGACTCTTGCTTCTTCCTCTGTTCTCCATAACAAGAGCATGTGAATTGTCAACTCCCATCTCCTTCCTTCTGATCTCTTCATTAAACATGCTTTCTTTAATCACATCCAAAGATAAAACACCATCAGGAGCAGAGTTACTAATAGTCACAACCAAGGTCTCCCAACTATCTGGCAAAGAACTCAACAAGAACAAAGCCTGCAACTCATCATCAAGAACAATCTTCATAGTAGTAACTTGTTAATAATATCCTGGAAGTCATTAAGATGCTCAAAACAGACTTTCCACCTTTCAGTTTGAATTAACAAGTCTTTTAATCAATGAAGCTTTGTTATGAGCAGTTTTCCTTTCATAAATACCTTCCAACTTCTTCCACAAATCATAAGGGTCGGACTCTTGTGACACATGGTTGAATATGCTAATGTCAACCCATTGCCTAATAGTCGCAAAGTCTTTCTTTTCAACTTTAGCCAATCGTTTTCTTCCATTTTATCGGGTTTAGATGGTTTAGAAACACTACCATCAGAGTTGGTGACAATTTAATTGGGTCATACAAGTCCTTGCAATATAACAAGTCCTCCATCATAGGTTTCCAGATGGAATAATTGGTTGATGTCAATTTAACAATTGAATTACCTCCACTACCACTAGTAGACTCCATAACAATGGGCAAATTTAATATCCGGCTCTAATACCAAGTTGTAGGGATTGGAAGGGGGGTCACAACGACACCCACAATATAATGTCACACATAAGACAATCAACCAATAATGGAATCCAATCAACCCAAAATTTGTCATGCAACCAATTCACCAAGATAACCAACAATATTGCAATATATAATCAGCAATAAAACAGTAACAAAATGCAACGATAAAAGGAAGAAATAATGACAAACAACGCACACGAATTATACGTGGAAAACCCCTTCAATGTGAAGGATAAAAACCATGGGACCGTTTAAGGAGTCCACCCTATACTTCTCTTATTGATAAATTGAGGGAAAAAGAACCCAAATCAGTCTACAAAGGTTCATACACCCACCAACAATCACCAAGAACAATAAGAGATCAAAAGATACACTAGTAGAAAAAACAGCTTTTGCTACTTATTAAATGCTTTGGTTGAATAACCAACCCGAGCTTTTGTGATAATTTTAGTAAAAAAATTCACAAATGCTTGTGTTGATTAATCAACCGGAGCAATTGACGTCAAATGCTCCGGTTGACTAATCAACCTGGAGCATTTGTGATTTGTGAATAAATGGTTCGGTTAGTCAAGTGAGCACTTGGATTGTTAAAGCGCGATTGTTTTTTGTTGAATTTAGTCGACCCTATAGTTCAGTTTCACTCCCTCCCTCTCTTATCAATTTTCCCTCTCCTAAGTCGCCCGCTCTCTCACTCACTCAGCCGTCCTCCGTCGTTCCTCCCTCCTAGTCCTTTGCTTTCTCCCCCACGCAGCTGTCCTCCGTCGTCCATCGCTTCTGTTTGGTAGACATATTAGGGCTCCGTCGTCGTCCTTTGCTTCCTCCCAAGTCTGTCGTATTTGCCTATTTTGTCGACATATTAGGGCTCAAGTCGTCGACATCTCTCCGCCGCATTTGCCGGCTTCGTCGACATATTTTGGGTAAGGCCTAAGGGACACCACTTGAAGATTGTACTTTAGTTCTCCTTTTCCAAATTCTTGAAATTATACATTTTATTTTACTTTTAGTTTCTGCAATTATAAAATATGGGTTTGTCAATTTCTATCCCTAGATTCAATGCAATAATAAGTAATAGCATATGACGGTATGTTATTCTACACAGTGTACTAGCAATAAGATGAGCAAATATTATTTTCAAAATCTAGGTTGCTTGGATGAACTAGGATTTTACATTGCTAGGTTTAAGATTGATATTACTTGTTGGCCTGTTGCTTTATTATATTCATAACTTGTGAAATATGTTGCTAATTAGGTACAATCGATATATGGTAAACTAAGAATTTGATGCTAAGTTGTGATATTACTCCCTCCATCGTTCTATCTCTCTCTTTCCCTCATCAAATTGTTTCTCTGTTCCACTTCACTCTCGATCCACTCCTTGGAATGCATGTCCAGGTAATTTCGTACAAACTTTATTGTTGTGATTTATTTATTGCTGTATTTTTAGGTTCCTTTTTTTGGTTTCCTAGATTTGGGGATTTTTTTAGGGTTTTCCTTGATTTCGTTTACGGTTTTGTTTGGGTCAACAACTTTATCTCTTACCTCGATTCCCATTCCGGCGACCGCGGCAAGCCAATGTTCTAGTGCTGCTGTTCTGGAGCATGCTAAAACACGAAAGTAATTGATCTCCTGCTGACGCTATTAGAGATGCGTTCAAATTGAAATTGTCCTAGAGAAATAAAGTTGATTCATCGTATGTTTTAGTAGTTTTATTTTCTTTTTGTTTGTTTAGTTCTATTCTTCCTAAATCTTCAACTGAACTCCATGCTAGGTCAAAATGCTAGAAGCACTCCAGGACATTGAAATAGCTTCCAGATTGGTGGGTTTTGACGTGGATATTGATGATCCTCTTGATGCAAAGTATAAGAAACTACGCTGTGATATGGCACCCCTACCACATGATAGTGAAGATTATCAATTGATTGAGAAGTATCTTCTCACCACTCATGCCCCCACACATACGGTGGGTTAAGGTTTATATATTCTCAAGTTCTTTTATTCTTTTAAGAAAAGTTCTGAGGCTTTTATCATCATTTTTGCATACATTAGGAATGGAGACTTGAACTGGAAGAAGTTTTCTCACTCGAGAGAGAAGGAGAACATGATAAATTTGCTTCTCAGCGTGAGAAGCTTGGCAATAGAATGCTCCTGTGGCATTGTAATGTTGAATTAGTATTCTTGTATTCCATTATATGTTACTGCTTTAAGTTAATAAATATTCTTTATGGTAAGGAAACATTGACATATGCTTTATGCTAAAGAAAGTTCATGATGTGGTGCTAAACTATTGTCTCAGGTTCCCGATTGACAAATTTTGTGGGTATCCTTAGCCAAGGACTCAGAATTGCTCCTCCTGAGGCTCCTGCTACCGGATACATGGTTTGTCCCACCACTCGTTCACTCCCTTTCTTCATCTGTGGAATATGATGTGTGCACAATTTATGTCGTTAAAAGTTCGAGTTCCTGAACTATGTTCCCTGACCGACTTGAATTGAATATCTCATGCAGTTTGGCAAAGGGGTTTACTTTGCTGATCTTGTCAGCAAGAGTGCACAATATTGCTACACTGACCGTAAAAATCCTGTGGGCTTGATGCTATTGAGTGAAGTTGCTCTTGGGCAAGTCCATGAGCTCAAAAAGGCACAGGTGAGGCTATTATTAGCAAATTTCCATGCATCCAGAGTAAGAAAGGTTGAAATTCTTTTATATTCATGTGTCAAATAGGCATAGGTGAGGCTATTATAAGCGTATTTTCATGCATCCAGAGTAAGAACGCTTGAAATTTTTTTTATGCATGTGTCACGAGCTCTATGGTACTCTTTACTTTTTCTTGCATGATGAACTTGTGCTAATGAAACGTTCTTTCCTTTGTTATTCGGACTGTTTATATCACCTTAAGCACTTGTGCTAGATCGATCTTCGACACTTTGACTTAGGTATGAGTACTTCGTCACTGCTATCTGTGGGCTAAAATCATAAAGTTGTCATAAAATAACTGATTCGGATAATTGGACTTATACCTATGCTGATACCAGTACCAAGTCCAAGTGATATAGGTTCTGCGTACATTCCTTGATAGCATTATCAGAACATGTATTGTTTGTTTGCTTGAATCTTTTGTTTTCTGTATGTATTTCTTTCATGGTTTAAAAATCCTTAATTTTACTAAAACCTATTCAAGTACATGGAAAAACCTCCAAGAGGAAAACACTCCACCAAAGGACTTGGCAAGAAGGTACCTGCTGAGACTTTTGTAATTTACCATCAAGCCTGACATGTTTTTTCTGCTCATCTGTTTTTTGTATGTATTTCTTTCATGGTTTAAAAATCGACTTGAGCCTTTTGTAATTTAGAAAGGGAAGAGGGGCCAAATAGGTATTTCAAAAGAGGACACCATTGCTCCCCCATTCCCATATATATATATATATATATATATATATATATATATATATATATATATATATATATATATATATATATATATATATATATATATATATATATATATATATATATATATATATTGCAAAAGATGTTTTGAGGCTTGTTTAATGAATAGCAGACCAGAAGCACACTCGTGTAACACATCTCCATCCTTGTAGCTCATCCATAAATTGATCGTCTGTTCTTCTTTGGATGTTCTGAGACATATTTTCGTCTACTAAGTCCAGGTAAGGTGGCTGATTTAGCCAAGTTTGCTTTTTTCTGCAATCTTAAAGCAGGCTTGTCTTAAGCTGAAATAGAAAGAATTGTTGGAGATGCCCTAAGGTCTAGCAAGGCAACTGGTCCCTAGGGTTTGAAGGGAAGTTATATTCCGGAGGTGAATGCTCCACTGTTCTACCATCCTCTGTAGTCAGATAGCTGGTTTAGAGTGCTATGACATGTATTTAGCTACTATGCTAGTAGCTCTGCCCTAATAATATCTATCTCAAAAATCTGAGATGTTTACTCAAAATCCTTGTCAGTCCTGGAACCAAAGATGTTCAAAAAGTGGTATCCACACTAGTGGTCATTGTGACTGCATTTGTATGACCTTCCAAGTCTTGTGAATATATTTTTCTGCTTGCCTACACTAATGATGCATAATGTGATGTTGTCAAGTTCAAAAAATTGAGACTCGTAAAAAAGAGTGGCGATATTTTGTCCATTACCTTGTAAGTGCTAATTTCTTACTTTCTTTTGTTGATTTGGCTATCTTGATTAAGCAAAATTGACAGTTTTCTTCAGTTTACATCTAGCATCTGCTGTTTAATCTTTTTCTTGAGCTGTTGATTTTGGCGTATACTAAATACCTAAATTACTGAATTATACTAGCATCTTTCCTCTTTTGCAGGGCTGGAACAAAAAGTAAGTTACCATCAAGCTTTTTGATATGTTTTATAAGTAATGAAAAGCAGGTATGTTTTATAAGAATTATCCTTTTGATTTTGTAATTAAATTAATTATAAGGTATAGTTTTTTTAAGGGTTTTTGGATTTGTGAGATTTTGAGATCTCTTCTTGTATGAATATTCTTACGAGGTTTCATATATAGTGTATTAATTACAAAAGAGCATTTTTAATAAATGTTGCAAATATTAGGGTTCAATTGAAGCCGAATAAAAGGGATTAGATTAGATTAGGGTTGGATTCTTTGAGACTTAAGGTGTTTTTTTACAGTTTTTACCTAAAATGAATGAATGATTCATGACTCATGAGTGAATTTCCGTCTCTCGTCTTAGATCAGAGTTGTTGATGATGACACCTGCTATTTCTCAGCTACCTTTGGCAATTCCCAGCATTGGAGGTAAAGGTAAGTTAGTTGAGTGTTTGAATGAATAGAAATAGTTGTTTTACTTTAGTGCTAAAAGTGATAAAAAGATTCCCCATAGTATAGATGGTTCGATCTTTCCAGTTACACAACGATAAAACCTTAATACAGGATATAGAGATTCGCACATAACTCACATCACTAATTGCTGGACTTTCTGGGCTCAAGTAGAGGAAAATATATATAAACAAGAGTCATGTGAAATGGTTACTCAGGCATGCTCCATAGACATTAGTATCTAATAGGAATAGTTGGCCCCAACAAAGAGTTCATAATTGAACGGTCACAACTCACAACCACCATACTTCATAATTTACAGTAAAAAAATTTCCCTGTTTTCTTTATGTTTTTCCTTCTAATCCCTTTATGACAGGTATTATATGGTGGAAACTTACCAGAAGGGAAATGAAGAGCAGCATGTATGCGACAGATGGAAGGAATTGCAGATGGATCCCTTGCGCCAGCTCTTATAGTCAACAAAGCAGCACTTTTCTGTACAGCAGCAAGGGCCTCAGGTTGCTTATATATTGCTTTGTGCTGCGTTTCTTGCGCTAGGGCTTTGGATATGGTTTCAGAAGACAAAGGACTAGTGAGGATAGGAGTAGGAGGAATAAGTCTATGTATATGGTATTTACTTTACACTTTTAACTAATTGTTGGTCTATAAGATGTATATTCTCACATTAATTGCTACCTGGCTGAAGAAATTAATGTGATTGTTGGCATCAATATTGGTTTGGCTATTTTAGTAAATTTTAGAAGTGTGACATATATTGTATGTCATCTTCTCTATGTAATTGGATGCTTCCTGGGTTTGCACAACTGCTCATAGAAGTTTATTAGAAGCCTTAGAAAGCACAAATAGTATCTCCGAAAGGAGCATAGAGTGGCGGTATGTATGCTCCTCGCTGGCAGTAGCTAGCTGATTTTTTTTTATTATTCAAAAATTACAAATGCTCCGGTTGTTTAGGAAAATCGGAGCATTTGTAGCACCAAATGCTCCGGTTTTGCTTAATAACCGGAGCATTTGTTGATTTTTACCCATATAAAAAGCTCAAATGCTCCGGTTTTATTCACAACCGGAGCATTTGAGAAACTAAATGCTCCGGTTTACAACCGGAGCATTTGTAAAATTCTCAAATGCTCGTATGACATCTGCTACGCGTCAAATACAGAGCATTTAAGGGCTTTTTAACCGGAGCATTTGATGATTTTTCCACTAGTGATAACAATAAAGTGAAAGAATATCACCAAAACAGTAGTTCTGTCCAGAGGCAATTTCCGATGACCCGGAGCTTGAATTGTCGATCCGAACGATCAGAATGTAACCCCCTGTGTTCCCAACAAGCTGACAAAATTTCAGCAAATGCCAACGGTGGGATCTCCACCGGCGACCAAAACACTGGGAGTGTGCTGAAGAAAAACGAGCAGAACAACACCCTTGGAACTCTCTAGTTTCCTTTCTCTTTTGTTTGTTTGTCTAATCTGAAAAATTGCTACCATCTTTTTACCCACTAAGTGTTTACACCAAAAGCCTCTACACGCTTCTCTTAGAAGCCACAAAAAAAAAAAAACCATGTCAAAATGGACCCGAAAAATAAGACATAATATGTCGATCATAAAAGCCCACAATACATGTGACCAAAAAAGCAATAAAGATATTGCAAGATGGGTTGGACCCATAACATTCACAAACATATAAATTGATTTGGAAATTTCATTTGTAACTTTTGTTCATCACTACTCATACTTTTGTGTTTATTTTGTATAATATGAGAAGTTAAGTCAATATTATTATGTGACTTCCTTTAAATATGTAATAAAGTAATAAATACTCTCATGCATTATAAACCGGTCTTAAGTTAGTTACAACATAAATTTTAAGAACTTACGTTTTCGCAAGCTCACAAACAAAGCTTAAGCTTATTTGGTTTGAAAAGTTAATCTCTTGACACAAGCCTATTCATAAGACATCACCGATCCTCAATTCCTATAAAAAAATTTCAAACTTGATCAGGTTGTCTGGTCATCAATGGCAAAAGATATAAAATCATTCGCGTTTGATGAAATCAATTGATAATAATAACCTACTGCCTAATGAGTAATGAGGAAGTCGTACAAAATGTTATGTCTTCATGTTACTGTTAGTAGCTTCTTCCTTCCTTCTATTTCTCAATTTTAAAATCAACCTTTTATTTTGACAGGAAATTTAAAATCAACATTAAATCCTATAATTCATACATTTATAAAACAGATCATTCAAATCTAGAACTCATTAAACTAATCACCACTTCATTATTAATTTCCTGATCAAAATCAAGTACAACTTAACAGTATCTTATTACACTGTATAACACTAACCAAAAAAAAACCCCAACTTCCCTCTCTCTTTCTCTCTCCTCCATCACAGTAAAGTGCAACGAACCGACATCGAAAACAGCACCAACCAACCAACAATCACAAATAAACCCACCACCAAACACACATGATTTTTCTTCCAAAGTAGAGTTGATGAAGACATCAATGGCGGAGTATTAGAGAAGAAAACAACCCAGTTTAAAAAATTAAATAAAAACACCCAATAAAAATTTAGACCAATTTGACATAGACGTTTCTTCCGACATTTCTTCCATTCTTTAAGCAACAGGCGACTCAATTACCCAGATCTCTTTTATTAATTTCAATTTCTGTTTCTAGGGTTTCAATCCGTATTTAATACGGTATACCCAGATTTTACTCTCACTCTTTCTCTCTCTTATCCATCAAATTACACCTCTATTTGAACTGGGTACTTTCTTCTGAGCTTTGATCTGATTGGTTTTTGTATATCTTTTGAAGTTTTGATTGTTTTAATTTATGGGTTTTATTTGTTTTGTGTTTGTTGTTTAGTTTGGGATTAAGTTGATTAGTGGGGAGATTCGATATGGTGAACTCTGGGCCAATTACGCCCGGACAGGTATGTTTTATGATCAGTTCTGATCTTCGTTGCTTCCTTTTATAATGTGAATTTGTTATTCTGTGGACTGCATCTATTTGATTTATAAATGATTGGTACATTTTTATACTATGATGAGAATATTTGTGTGAGTGTGTGGAGGAAAATGAGTGTAGGTGGGAAAAGTAGTGTGAAATTTGAAGGGAATTGGATTTGTTGTACTTTTTTGATTATAATTTTCAGCTTGAAAGGTATTGAAATCTGTTCGGTTGTACGTCACGACACTTGGATCCTTACATCTAAAATTTTAGGAATGTCACGCGGTTGTCCAGAGTAATGCAGGTTGCAGCAAATGCTGTGGTTGATTTTGATTTCTGGATGATTGAACTCTTCATTTTTCTGTAGAGTACTATGATTGACGAGGGTGCTGGAATAGTGTACTGAAAATTGAGAAATGGGATAGCCTAATACGTAAATGGCGTGGAACTGGAATGGTCTTGATCTGGAGATTAATGAATATTTCATTTTTGGAGGGAATATACTCTGTGCCAGGAATATATAATTTGGTAGTCTGTTAAAGCTTGAAACTGGTTATTTCAAGGTTGTGGATTGAGAAATTCAAAATCTAAAGCTTTAACAATTTTAATTTAGTACATTTTCTGGTATGAGTAACTTATAAGAGCTTGCAGATCCACTCAAGCGAGAACCATTTTTAGGTTCTACAATGTTATTTTTTTTTTTGCTTTGACAAGATACAGAGATTTTATTCACCAATGATAACTGTTTATAGAGTAATGCTAGAAAGATTCATTGATGAGGTCTGGTTGCAGAAAGTGAGAAACAGAGATAGGAGTGAGCAGAAGCTTTTTTTGGTCGTAGCAAATTAACTGTAAAGAGTAGATTCCCAATGATAGGTGCTGTTATTTAAATTTATGACTTTGGCCGTTTACAAAAATTCCATCAACTTTAATTGAATCATTAATCTGTCTTGCCAACATTCTCAAACTTAGGCTCTGTTCTTGTCACCTTAGGCAACATATTCTAGGGAAGATAAGATAATTAAGTTGAAGGCTAATAAGTTGAAATTAGTTAAAGATAAACCAAGTTGAGGACAGATTAGTTAAGATAACTAAAAAGTTCAGGGCCAATAAGTTGAGATGAGTTCAGGGTTAATAATTTTTGTTTTAAGGCAAGGAGAACTTCCAATAAGGTCTTCAATAAGCTCAAATGATTTTAAATATATAAACTTCATGGCTAATAAGTTCGGATAAGCTAAATTCAGTTGAAGGATAATACACCCTGGTCTTGGAAAAAATTAGTATTTGAAATCAAAATATTGGCAACTGTACTGAGAGTTGGACTTGTCCCAGATAGTGTTGCTGAATTCCTTGTCCTGTGATATTGTTTTTTTGTTATTCTATTTTAAACTTTTGACTTAGTAAAACGTTGTTTATGTTATTAGTTTAAAAGCATTTGATCTAAACAAATGAGCCTTTTGCATTATGTCAGAAAAGTGATGAAGGGTCTCTTCTTTGCAATTATATACTCACTTTAGAACCAGTTATACCTCTTGTGATGAACCTGTTAGTTGATTCTTGTAGCAGCTTTTATTCATGTTTGGAACTGCATGTAGTCCTTTCCAATATAGGCCCATGTAATAGAATTTCTCTGCAGTATTATGCTCTGTTCTTTTTTTTATTTATAATGTGTTTCCAAATATATGATCTCTTTTCTATTGAATTCCTACGACCTTTTTGGATTAATGGATCAACCCTTTTTTTTGTTGTTGCAGGTATCTTTTCTGCTTGGATTTATTCCAAGTTTGGTCGCTTGGGTCTACTCTGAGATTTTGGAGTACAAGAGGTCTTCATCTCATTCTAAAGTGTGAGTGGCCTCTTCCTTATATATATTTGCTATAAGGAAGTGAAATTTTGAACTGTGTTTACATCTAAGTTTTCCATAGGTGATGCATTTGCAAAAGACTATCAACGATTGAAGAAGTTCGTATAATTAATTCGCCTTTTGGCTTCAAGCATGTGTCAGTATATGAATCTCTAGTTAGTAGAATGGCATTGACAAGATGAGATCTTGCAGGATTAGTGAAACTTTAGATGGGTACCAAAAGTTCATCTTATAAGGATATGTGGGCCATTTTTGGAGATTTTGATCTGTAGAATGGGTGGCATAGATATTTATGATTTAGTAAGTTGTTTTTCAAATTAAACCAATATATATTTACTGGGTTTGAAAGAATATGACACTGCTTATGCAAATTGGAACCAAGATCCACTTGCACCTAGAGTGTGATTAAATGAGCTCTTGTTAACAGCAGGATCATGTAGATTGTAGATTACAACAATTCAAGGTGGTTATTGGGTTTTACTGCCTGAGACTGGCATACTGTAGTGGCTCTTCACGAGGTTTCTCTTGCAGTTGATAGGATCATTTTGGGGGTTACTAGAGGAATCACGCAGGCAAGTTTGAGCAGTTGCGAGTATAATTTGGTGCAAAGGTTTGATGAACAACTAAGGTTAGGACTGTTAATCGGTTTTGAGTTGAACTACCAAGAAATGGCAATATTCTTTTGGGGAAGACATACGCTTGCGCACTTAAAGGAGATTCTGATTGTTTGAACTTATATCTATATTGTGAATTGGATTTGTGATTCTGTATAGTTAGGGAATTAAGGGTGCTTATAGGTCTTTTTGGCAACCATTGTCCCAGAATATCAGTTCCAGTATACCTCTTCTTAATTAGTTATATTATTGTTGTGTCTTAATCAATTTCGATGTTTCATTAAGCGATGTGATCATTTATACCTACTGTCAATCTTTTGTGTCATGCCGGCACGTCCTCTTTGTTTGGTGAATTGGAAGGTCTGTAATAGACTAATAGTACTATGTGCTTAAAACAGTGCTTCTTCTATATGTTGCTTGAGTCTTTAGTATATGATAATGATGATGACTTGTGAAATATCATAAAGTTGGAGATGATTTGTAATTTCCAAGTTATTGATAAAGAGATATATTTGCTGAAATCTAAAAGTATAAGTAGTGTATGCCTAATATATTATGGACCATTAAGTCATCTATAATCATCTGACGTGAACCAACTAACTATTCTCCTATATCTTCTGCTGAGTGTGTGACTTTACCATGGCAGCCATTCAGATAATAATCTTGTTGAGTTGGGAAATGAAGCTGCTAAGGAAGTTGACCGAGCAGTACTCCTGGAAGGGGGACTTTCAAAATCAGCATTGCAAAAGTTCTCTTCTTCATCCATTAAGTCAAACTTGATTAGGTAGCTTTTTCAGTGTTCTACTTTCTTAATCCTAGGTTCAATTTGTCACACTATTGTGTTTCTTAAAATCCCCTCGATGCATGTTAGGTTTGTGACAATGGATGAGTCTTTTTTGCTGGAAAATCGAGCTACATTGAGAGCCATGTAAGCAGCATAGTTTCTTGGAAAGCTATGAATTCATATTCGATTCTTTACATTTATTTCCTTTTTCTCTCAATAATTATATTTTTTTCCTTTCGTCTTATGATTA
The DNA here is from genome assembly GCF_026745355.1 of Beta vulgaris subsp. vulgaris. NCBI lineage: Eukaryota > Viridiplantae > Streptophyta > Magnoliopsida > Caryophyllales > Amaranthaceae > Beta > Beta vulgaris. The sequence continues at coordinate 22,308,672 of NC_079209.1, forward strand.
CTTCATTTCTGATAGAGCTGAGCTTGGGGCAATTTTGGTGTACTTTTATATCTGTGACCGGACAGATTTGCTGGGAGATTCAACCAAGGTGCCTTTCTTTTATTTTCTGTAAAATTGACCTGAGTTATTGTGCCAACCCCATCCTTTTATCATTTTACATATTAGGTTAAAAAAACCTTTTGTACTGACTGTGGCTAACATTTGGAAAGTATATTATCTTTTTCCCTACTCCCCCCCCCCCCTACTCCCCCCCCCCCCCCGTACCCTCAGAAAGATTAAAAAAGAAGAAAAATGAAAGTAGATTGAAGTATGGAAAAGCCCACATGGGTTGAAATCTGTAATCTAAGGCCATTTCATATGTAAGCTTTGAACTCTTTAATCTTTCCTCCTTCTACCAAGACTACCTATTACACAAAAGAAAGGTAAAAGAACCTCCTATTTTGATATATGCCATCTCTCAATGTTTCATCTCCCAGAATTGCTTCTGCTAGGTGCGTGATGATACCAGTCATGATTCAATCTGGTCAGTGGAACAAAGATGAGTTTCCTACCACTCAGGATGCTGCTATGAATTAACATAGCTTGAACACATTAATGGCAGAAATTAAGGAAGAAAAGGGGTATTTGATTGAAAAACTGAAATTACAGCAATATAAATGATAGTTAAAGCTTTCGAGAGGCTTGTTTCTCTCCATTGAACTTTTAAAAGCTCACCCAATTTTTCTTAACAATTTTCAAGATACCTTTCTCTCTCTAATTATCCCTATATATAGTGTAATTACCTTAGCACAACTACCTAGCTTATTTCCTAAGCTACTCGTTAGGATAATACCTAAATTACCCTTACCCTAAAATATCAGTTCATAGCAGATGCATAGTATTCTAGGGATTTGCTTGCCATATGAGCTGCTGTTATTTGCATTGTAGCTCAAATCTGATGTGTTTATGAGATGGGTTTGAGAACCTGATGTGATATTGGCATATTGTTACAAACTGAGGAATATCCGAATTCCAGTGGCACATTGTGATATCCAAATTTCTCATGGGAGAGAAATAGGTTCAATGGTCATATTGGGGCAGTAAATTCAAAGAACAACACAGTTTAGGAAGTGCATACTTGCTATGGAAAAATTTCATTGTCGGTGAAGCTCTTGCAATGCCCTAGAAGTAGGCTCATGTTACATATCCAGTTGTTTTGTCACTTTAACGTTCTTGTGAACACCAGGTTTCAGTTAACTGAATACGAGATCAGGATTTGATCAAGATTTCATCCAGCAAATCTTCCATTTGCTCTCCTCCCTCTCTTTTTCTCCATCCCAAGGGCTAGTGATTTTGTCTTTCCTCAAGTCCTGGTCAAATATTCAAATTGAAACAGTATGGAACTATGGAAGATCTCAACCAGCTAACTTGAGTCAGTTGACTGCCTCTTTTTTGTAGGCTGTCTGGTATATTAGAATGCTTGGCTTGCTTCTGTTGTACTTTTTTTTTTTTTTGAGGGATTGCTTTGGTTGCACTTTTAACTGGATTATTTTGTGATTGATCAGATTAAATGTGCAGAACACTGGATTATTGTATGTTGCAAATTTACACATTTTATGAACTAGATAGATTACTTAATGTACTTTTAAATTAACAAATATGCTTTTTTGGACAAAAATGTGAACTTTTGGTTAACCATTGTCATATTTTGTTTTCTATCATAACGCAAGCTGCTGTTACCTAAGGGGTGGTGATATTACCAATTCTTTCATTTGATGTCATGCCCTTATTTTTTCTTTTACTGAACATTGACGTTTTGCTTTCCTTTTGGCAGAATTACAATCGTGATCTTTTTGTGTTTCTGTACTTCATCTTGGTCATTGTTTCAGCAATGACTTCGCTCAAAAAACACCAAGATAAGTCATCATTATCTGGGAAATCAATACTTTACCTGAATCGGCATCAAACTGAGGAATGGAAGGGCTGGATGCAGGCAAGTATTTTCTTGATAGGAATTTTATTTTTTCTGTTGGTAAAAGGAGGATTACTATTTATGGAACCAGATGTGGGCTGTAACTTAGATTGCACTCAACTTGCTGTATGTGGTATATTTCTTTAAAGCTATTGTGCCTACAATTGCTTGCATTATACTTCTAGAAAAGATCTTCACTAAAATCAAAGCTTCTGGGAATTATCGGAACTTTATCAGAATTATTTAGGAACTTACAATAAGCAGGTTCAGGTAGCTTAGTGTATTTACACTGCCCTACGCCCCTAATCTTGTGAAGAGGCTGCTATCTGACAGATCCTCAAGAATTGGTTAATTATGCAAACCTTCAACTTGAAAATATACTTGTAATTTATTTTTAATTGGCTAATGTTGGAAGAGAGCTGAGCAGTAGAAATATTCACTTCTATGAGAACACCCCATGAAGAATTTATGTGAGACCCCACTTTGTACCCTTGACACCCACATGCATTGTTGGCATCACAACCTCTAAGGTATCAAGTTTTGAGGTGTTATTTCACCTGATGTCAAATTATCCACTCGTTCCTTTAGTGAATGGAACTGAGAATTGAGTTAATGCTATGTATTTCTAACTGTTCGATTCCTCTTGTGTGATATTTTTTTTTTGTACATGTGAGTACCTGTCTTTAATGTGATTGTGCAAATTTATTCCTCACTGTTATTAAGTCAATGCTTGCTAAAGACCTATGTTATTGATGTTCAGTATTTTTCAGCTATTCACTAATTACATGCCTTTGGATTCGACAGGTTCTTTTTTTGATGTATCATTATTTTGCCGCCGCGGAGATCTACAATGCTATACGTGTGTTCATTGCTGCATATGTTTGGATGACTGGCTTTGGCAATTTTTCTTACTACTACATACGAAAAGATTTCAGTCTGGCTCGTTTTACCCAGGTAATGTAATGGTCTTGTTTTAAAATTCTTAATCTTATGATTTTCTTTCTGTTCTATGAACTGGAGAGAGGGGAGGGGACATGAACATGTTTTATGAAGACGCTTCTCTGAAATTATTGTTTGCTGACTTTATGCAGATGATGTGGCGGCTGAATTTCTTCGTTGCTTTTTGCTGCATTGTTTTGAATAATGATTATATGCTATACTATATTTGTCCAATGCATACGCTTTTCACTCTTATGGTGTATGGAGCCCTTGGTATATTCAACAAGTACAACGAAATTCCAACTGTAATGGCAGTGAAGATCATGTCATGCTTTCTTGTGGTTATACTTGTTTGGGAGGTCCCTGGAGTCTTCGACTTGATCTGGAGTCCTTTCATGTTTTTTTTAGGTCAGTTACTTCTGGTCCTTTTCTCTTCTTTTTTTGTGTGACTGATAAAAATAGTCATGCAATGCCAAGATACTTATTTTAGATAGCAGAATTCAGGTTTCCTGACTACATTTTTTTTTTGAAAATATAGGGTACTCTGATCCTGCAAAACCAGATGTTCCTCGAGTACATGAATGGCATTTCAGATCCGGGCTGGATCGTTATATATGGATCATTGGAATGATCTACGCCTATTACCACCCAAATGTAACTTTTTAGTGTTCTTTTCTGTTATAGAAAGTAGTGGTTTCTATTTTAGCAGTTAATCAAGATTTAAATATGTGATATCTATGTTGCTATAGGTTGAGAAATACTTGGAAAAGTTGGAGGAAGCTGAACCAAAGAGGAGACATGCAATCAAAACTGCAATAGTTGCTGCTGCAGCATCTGTGAGTTGGATGATCTTTTGGCATGTTGGAAGTTGTACTTCACATATACATATATATAACATCTCTCTTCTTTTTTCTCCTGCAGGTTGGTTACTTGTGGTACGAATACATATATAAATTGGACAAAATCACATACAACAAGTACCATCCATACACGTCATGGATTCCAATAACGTATGCCTACCATCTTTTTGCATACGCACTTAATTTCTATTGCCTGTTATGCTTGGTGAGTGATAAGAATTATGTTTTTCCTATGAAATCTAATCATTGGGCATACTACTTGTGATTGCAGTGTATATATATGCCTACGCAACTTCACCCATCACCTGCGTAGTTATTCCTTGACACTCTTTGCGTAAGTCTTCTCTAAGACATGTGTATTCACCCATTATCGATACATGTATCTTGTAGCTCCATATTGTGATGGTTTACTCTTTTATAGTTAAGATTATGTTGTATCAGTTGATTTTTCTTCCCCCTAATTGATCCTAGGTTCACCTGGTCATGCATCTAGTATTAGTTATGATTGCTGTGTGGCATATTTCAAATCATATGTTTCTCAGTTAGCGTGTGGGAGATGTATCTAGACTAGGCATGCTGGCTTAAGCTTCATAATAAGTTTGAAACTGAGCTGCCGTTTCTAAGATGTTTCCTCTTTATCATCAGATGGCTCGGGAAGATCACCTTGGAGACTTACATATCTCAGTTTCACATATGGCTACGGTATGTACTGTTGTTAAATTCTATAATCTGATATTTAGTATTTGATCTGTATTCCACTAAAGTGCCCCTTTTTCTGTGGGACGGTAGTTATCTATTCTAAACAATTGGAGTTAGGATGAGTTTTCATTCAGGTAGATTGGCATTGTGAAATTGCAGGGGGAGTATAGAAATTATCGTCCTTTTGACTGTCTAAAATTAATGTGCAGAACTAACACGCCCAATGGACAGCCTAAGTGGCTCCTCTCACTTATCCCCGAGTATCCAATGCTGAACTTCATGCTCACGACTGCTATCTATGTTTTGGTAAACAAATCTCTTGTTTCTTGCATGATCTGCCTGCTATTGCGGCTGCCTTCTCTCTAAATACAAGTTGCAACTTTTTTGCTTCTGCAGGTTTCCCACCGGATATTTGAGCTGACTAATGTGCTCAAGACAGTATTCATTCCCACTAAGGATAACCGGCGATTATGGCATAATTTCGTTGCTGGTGTTGCGATTTCCGTATTCTTGTATTTTCTCGCTGTTGTCCTCCTCCTGATCCCTAGTTCACCGGTAAGAAGTCATTTATGGAAATACATCTCCTGCAAAGCATTTGAAAACAAAAATGCAGAAATTATGTGAGGGGGAAAAAGAAACAACAAAATTGATTTGAGTAGTTGAGATATTATTGAGCATGAAATCCGACTTTTTTGTAGGCTTGATTCATGGAATGAAGAATTCACCTTACCTTACAATCACATCGGTGAACATGGAAGATAGTTAGGATCGATGAGAATAAGGGGACTTTGGAACGTGGTCTCCTGTATGCAAAGATTTGAGTCGATCATACTGGTAAAAGGGGATCGAAAGGCATCGGTGTTGGAGATTATGAAGCGAAATATCTAACCATATAATTTTTTCCGCCTCACCTCCGGACTCCGATTGATATTGTGCATTATTATTAATATAGATCATCCTTCTTTTCCTTTTGATCCCTTACCCATATATCATTTTTGCTCATGTTGTGTGTGAGCCATAGCAAAATATAGGTTTTTTCTTCTTCAGATAGTTCTCGGGTGAGATACGAAGTAAATTTGTTATTCAATTGTAATTCAATTTTTTTTTGTTGTATTTCCAAGCATATATAATCGTTTTCCGATTGAAAAGTGAAAACAAATTCAATTACAAACAAATCTTGTATGAGAGGGTAAATATTCAAATTTGGGTGTTGTTTTTCTCTTTCCAAAAATGAAGAAACAAAACCCTAAAAATCAACTTGCTCGCATTGCAAAATTTTTTCAGAATCACAAGAATGTATAAATTTTATAATCTGAGACTGAATGCTGCCTTTCGGCTTAGAATATCCCAATAACTCTGAGATTGAAGCATGTTCTTATGAACAGTTAATTACATGGCAAATCTTGAAAGTTTTTTCCAATGTTTAAAAGTAGCCATATTAATAATACGAGTACAAATGAAAAGATGTATAAATTTTCAACAGAAATATATTAAGAGGTGTTTATGACCTTTAAAATGAAGTGTGAGAGTTTAATCACCAATCCACTGAACTGTGCCCTAATGTTGGAAAAGATGAGAGAGAAAGTTAGAGAAAGAGAAGAAAAAAAAAGAGGGAAGTCCCTAGAAACTTGAATATCAAAAATCTCGAAGTTCTCAGTGAATTTCTAGCAAAATGCTCTTTGGTATTCCAATCCAAAGCTGATTTTTCCTTTTCTCTTAATAATTCTCAGCTTCCTCCACCTGTATTTGTGGCGATTATGATAGTTTTTGTTAAAGTTCAGTCAGATTAGATGCAATGATTTACCTACACCGTTAAAGTGTAGCGTTAGTTCTCATTTCAATCTACCTAATTATAGGCTCAGGCTTAGGTTCCAGCATGTTTTCGGCTTAATTTTCGTAATTAGCCCTACTTTTTTAGGGTTAGTTGAAAATTTTCCCCAATTTCTAGGGTTTTAGTAAAATTGGGGCTTTCCTGTGTGAGGGCTTCTCTCACTTCATTTATTGTGATTCAGTGAGTTTTAGTGAGGAGTGAGGTTTTCTAAAGTGTTAATGAGTGGTCTCGTTGTTGCAGAGGGACTTATGTCCTTCATTAGTAATTGGCGTCCCAAGGTCGCTGATTTGAGAAAATTGGGCTATCAGGTATGGCTCGCATTAAATGCGATGGTAAGTCTCATTTATCAGTCTGAAGGGTTTGTATTTAGGCAGTTGGCTCATGCAAACTCTATATACTATATAAACCCCCTCTGGGGGTGCCTGTTCAATTCATCCTTTTCTCTTATCTCTTTGCTTATTTATCTCCCTAATTGGTTATATGTCTTGAGTGTCCTGCAGCTTTGTTGTTTAATGGCTAAGAATAATTCCTTCAAAGATGCAATTCCTACTCCTCCCTCAGGGGGTGATGACTCTCTGGCTTCGTTGGGCCATGGTAGTGCTGATCATCAAAGTGGCGAGCTTCTCACCCTTGCTACACATTCCCTTTTTCAGAATGTGTCTTCTACTGATCCCCCTCTCACTAGCTTAGGAGCGCGTGTCCGGCTGTGGAGTCGACCAACCTGTCGATCTTGGGCAAAGGGTGGTTGTTTTTTGGTCAGGCCTTGTCCAGTTCTATAAAATCCACGCACATTCTTCATGCTCGATTTTTTGACTAGTACCACATTGGCCAACCATTCCGAAAACTGGTATTCTTGTATGAAGCCTGCCTTGAGCAATCTTTTGACTTTCGTCGCTACTGTGGCATTCCTTGTGGGACCTTGGTGTCTCAGCTTTTGCTTGATTGGTCTGAACCCTTTTCGATGTTTAGTTCAGGACACATGACTTTTTGGTCGACTGCGGGCATCTCCGCAGCCTCATAGGCAGACACATCTTTGTACTCGGTGAGTACATGAATATGATTTCTTCTCTTGTCTGAGGGTCCATGGCTTTGCCAACCCTCACCGTCCGACCGGGCTCTTTGCCGATGACTACTTCTTCATCTTCCTCGGCCGGCTAAGGACGTTCATATTGCTTGGGGTTTTTCCGTGATGTAAACCCCGAGGCCACTTGATGAGTTTCGATCTTCTTCTCGCTTTCCATTTTTCGAGTCCATTTGGGTGTCGACTTTATTCTTCAGACCGTTGACATAACATTCTCTTGCTGCTTGCTAATCCCCTTGGATCTTTCCCACCTTACCGTCATTGGTTTCTAATTGCATGAGGAGTTGGTAGGTGGAAATAGCAGCCTTGGCTTTGTTCAAAGTGGGTCTCCCCATGATTATGTTGTAGGGTAGAGGGATGTCCACTACCAAGAAGTCAATCAGTAGGCTTCTACCTTTTCCTTTTGCTCCCATCTAAGTGGGAAGCTTTATTGATCCGCCTAGATCAACTGAGTTTCCCCCTAAGCCTATGAGTGGCTGATTGAGGGGGGGTGACATCCCGTTCACTATACTTCAATTTCTTGGGGCATTCCAGCATAATGATGTCGGCTGATGACTTGCTGTCCACCAGCACTCTCTTGACCCTTGTGTTGGCCACTTTGAGCTCGATGACCAGGGGGTCATCATGGGGCGTATGCAATGTCCAGTTGGATACCCCAAAGGTCATTAAGGGGAGTCAGGTTGGGGTTGTTGGACGTCAAGCACTTGGTGCTTGAGACTATGGAGGCAGGCTTTTTGCAGGCTCGGCCGGTTAGGCCTCCTGAGGCAAAGCCACCTACTATGACACCGGTGAAGCCCTCGGTATCCCCACTATTCGAGTGACCCACTTTCTACTTGCTTTTACTCGCTCGTATGTTTGTGGTAGCGGTTTAGCTTACCTTGGTCCGCTAGGTTGTCCAAGGACTTTTTGAGCTCCCTGCAGTCGTTTGTGGTGTGCCCACATTCTTTGTGGTATTCACACCACTAACTCTTTTCTCTCCGAGCAAAGGATATCTTGATAGGGGGTGGCAGGGGAGTATAGACTTGTCCTTGATGTCCAGATAGATCTCCCTTCGGTTCTTGCTGAATTGGGGGGGGGGGGTCATGGCCATGGTCGTTAAATCTATCTGACCGACTCCCTGTCTTCTGTTGCTTTGGTTGGTCCTTGTGGTTTCCTTCTTCCTTTCTCTTCTTGCTTCCATCATCCGAGTGGCGACATATGTTTGTCACCTGGATAAACCTCTGGGCTTTCATCATTGCCTCCGAGAAGGTTTTCATTTCGCTTTCTGCCAAGGACCACCTTAGCCGACCGGGCTGAAGTCCCCGGACATTAAGGCGGCGAATGCCACCTTATCTTGTAGGTCCGAGACTTTCGAAGACTCTTCATTGAACCTTTTAATGTAGTCGGCCAGGCTTTCATTCTTTTCTTGTCTGACCCCCATGAGATGGAGGCTTGTATTTTTCTGTCTTTTCTGCGCTACAAATTGATGGATGAATAGGTCCTCGAGCACTGAAAAATCGGTAATGATTCCGGCGGATGCTCTTGAAACAAATTTAGGGAGAGGCCCTTAAGTGTGGTGGGGAAGAATCGACATCAAGTGGCCTCGCAGCTGGTCTGCACGCTCATTTGAGCCTTGTAAGTGGCCATATGGTCATCCGAGTCGGTTAGGCTCGCAAATTATTCGATGAGGGGGGTCTTGATTTTTCCTGGAGTAGGTGCTTCCAAGATCTCCTAGATGAATGGGACAATGAACTTGAGAGCACCACTATTGAGCCGAGGGGGTCTAGAGTGGCTTTCTTGTTGAGGATATGCCGGACATCATATCCTTGGCTGAGGCGCTTCTTGTTAAGAAAGTGTCGGGTGTCCTCAGGCTTACGCCTGGGATCTCCTCTAAGTGATTTGGAGATGTGAGTTTCCTCTCCCTGACGAGCTGACTTTCCTTTGGGTAGGTGGCGCTTGTCTCTATCTCGTACCGATCTTTCCCTATCATGTTGATTGGGCTCCCGGGCCTCGAATCTTTGCCGGTTAGGCTGACCGCGGAATGAGCGTGGGTTATGCTCTTCTCTCTGAGAGCACACTAGGGCGTGGTCCCTCGGCTCGGGGGGAGCAATGGAGGTTAGCTAAGCCTGTCCTTGCTGAATGGCAGTCAACATGTGCATGATGTTGCGTTGCAAAGTTTTCTGAAGCTGAGCCGCTATGAGGGTGATATCCGCTGCGAATAGGGCTTGAGGATCAACATGTTGTATCTGTTGGGACAGGGACTGATTGTCTTCGTGGAAGGTTTCGAGTTGGGGTCCATGGTCTGGAAGCCGGGAGACCGACGGGGAGGTGAGGGTGCCTGTTCGGATCTCCTGTGGTCTGAAGATGATGGTGCCCGCTCAGATCTCTGGGCCAGTACTAAAGGTTGTCTGTTACGGGTGCTCTTGGCTGGGGCCATTGCTGAGTATCAATGAGATGGGTTTTTGCGGAGTAGCAATAGGGCGAACTTTGCTTAGTGGTGGCGAAGTAACTTCTTGTACTATCCCCACAGATGGCGCAAAAGTGTTTCTGTTTAGAAATTAAGGATGCTAAAGTATGCCGTGTAGGAGTGAGCCCCAAGAGCGTTGACCTAAGGTGGTTGTCCGTACACCGAAATCCCGCAAAATAATGTTAGACTACCCCAGGGATTGCTCTGGGATTACCCCTCCGACGCTCAAGTTAGTTGATGACCAAGGTCAAGAGAGAAAGTCTAGAGAGAGATGCTCTAGTTTGTTAGGTGAGAATTCAATACCTTTTCTGTCATGAAGTTAGAGGGTATTTATGGTGTTAAAATCCCTAGATAGGGAGCTTTGGTTGAATGGGCTTTCTTGGAATTAATGGCCATGTTATCTTTTTAGGCTTTGACTCTTTCAGCCCTTTGGTGGATCCTCAAACCTTTGATTAGGTCAACTGGGGTGTACCACCTGTCAAGAAGCCCTTTGTTGTGCTCTAATTGGACTGTTGGACAATTGAGCCAAAACAAGACTAATCTACCAAGATCTTACATGAACTTGTTTTTCATTACAACTAAAAAGTACCTTATGGTCAAACATCTGTAACTTTAACTTGTGTAGTCGAAGTGAAAAAGATGGAAAAACTACAATATTGAATTAAGTGGACAAAAAGGAAGATTTTTAGTGGGAGGCAAGGATTTTAATGGAAAAAAGAAGCTGATACTGAAATACTAAATTAAGGGAAAAAAATAAATTAGTATGATAAGGAAACCAAGGGTTAGAATCAAGAAACCAAAAGTAAAATATAAATATTAACCCTATCGAAGGAGAATACCTTAGCCAGGGCCTTAGCCGGGCCTGGGAGATTGAGCCTGGGGGTAACATGCAAACATACAACATGGCAATGATTATGGGTGACCATGATTAGTGTAAACAACACACTGCCAAATAGGTGAGCACAATCCAAAGTAGAACCACAAGTTCATTCAACGGGGGTCAACAACGATGTCCTAGAGAGATTAGCTGAATATAAAATATCCGTATTTATCTATGTTGCCGCTACAGGGTTGATGTTGAAAGATGAGTTCATTAGTAGCACATCATCGTTGTTCTTGTCTTTTAACAAACAAAAACCTGATTACTCCTACTACCGCGATCTATCAAAGGGTATTGATATCACTAGGGAAATCCACTTCAAGATAAAACTTGTTTCGGGTAAAAACTTGTAAGATGGGGGATGAATCGGAGTCAAGGTAGATGGTTGATGAGGTAACCAGTCACTTGGGGAATGAAGTGAGTCTTGCAAAAACGAGAGTTAGACTACCACGGGGTGTATCCGGGATTGCCCCACCGACGCTCAAGTCAGTTAAATTGTTCAACGGTTAATATAGAGTGGTTTGTCTAGAATTCATTACCTCAATAAATGGGGAATCGTTCCCTATTTATAGGCGTTGGAATATGTGAAATGTAACTTGCCAAGCTGGAGCGAGGTCTGGGCCGGGCTAGGCCTTTTAGCCTGAATGGCCACTTGAGCATAAGGGGTTAATGAGGTATTTGCCATGAGATTAGGGCTCAAGAATATATTGGGCCCAAACATTATCCCCACACGAAATGTGCAAAGGAAGGTCTCCCTGAAGTCGTGTGTTTTGCGGAATGTCGGATCTGCCCTTGGCATCGTCAGGTTCTATTGATGTAGGTAATTAATCTCAGACGCTTCATGTCACGCTCAAGGTGTCTTGGGGGACTACGACCAGATGCGTCTCGAGGGACGTCATCAACCCTACTCGAGATATATTAGGGGTTAATGAGCCCCATGTATCTCGAGGGGTTTTGGACCTTGCTCGAGATATCCCAGGGCCAATGAGCCCTGCGTATGTCGAGGAGTGTTTTGGACCTCGCTCGAGATGTCCCAGGGGCCAATGAGTCCCATGTATCTTGAGGAGTGTTTTGGACCTCGCTTGAGATGTCTCAAGGGCTAATGAGCCCCATGTATCTCGAGGGGTGCTTTTGACCTTGCTCGAGATGTCTCAGGGGAAAATGAGCCCCATGTATCTCGAGCGGTGTTTTGGACTTCGCTCGAGATGTGTTCAGGGGCTAATGAGCCCCATGTAACGTGAGGAGTGTTTTAGACCTCGCTCGAGATGTCTCAGGGGCTAATGAGCCCGATGTATCTCGAGGGGTGCTTTGAACCTCGCTTTAGATGTCTCAGGGGCTAATGAGCCCTATGTATCTCGAGGGGTGCTTTGGACCTCGCTCGAGATGTCTAAGGGCCAATGAGCCCTGTGTATCTCGAGCGGTGTTTTCGACCTCTCTCGAGATGTCTTCAGGGACTATTGAGTCTCATGTAACTCGAGGAATGTTTTGGATCTCGCTCGAGATGTCTCAGGGGCTAATGAGCCCCATGTATCTCGAGGGGTGCTTTGGACCTCGCTCAAGATGTCTCAGGGACCATTGAGCCCCATGTATCTCGAGGGAGGGGGGGTCATGACGCCGTAGCACTTGACGGACGTCGACTCCAGTAGTTGCGGTGACTTGGAGTATCCTTCAGTTGATCTGGGTGAAGTGCCTAGGTGTAGGTCTTTGGGCTTAGCTGGATTCAGTCAACCCAGTCGGCTGGGGTGGACTGAATTGCGACTACAAGAGGCCGCTCCGGTTAGGGGCAATTTTCTCGACGAACATCCTCCATTTGTTCCGGACGCAATGCCTAAGTACAAACCTTGGTGTTCTGTTGAAGTTAGTTGATCCAGCAAGCCAGGGTGGATTGATTTGAGCAGATGATGGAGATCATCCTGGGTGGGGTGATTTGGGCCTGCCATGAGGCCCAATTCAAGACTCGCCTCCTTTGGGAGCCCCTCGTGCCCGTCAGATGTCAACCATCCCCCTAATGTTGCTTATATAAAGAAGAGGGATGGGGGGACCGCTTCATTTGTCTCATTCTTTCATTTTGGTTCTCCGGGAATTGTTGTTGCATGCGAAATTATTGTCTAGAGAGTGTAGAAGTCGACATGCATCCTTCGACAAGTAGAGGATCTCGAGGGCTTCCACCAAAGGTACGACCTACTTCCTTCGCCTCTTTTCTTAATAATAAATGGACCCTTCTGGATAGAGTCCCATATTGATGAATAACGGGGGCTCGTCGTTTAGCTCGGGGACCCCTCCTCCTCCACTCGAAGCAGTGTTTGAGGGGGTTTTAATAAACGGGGTTTCCGTGGTGTTCATGGCATTCGATTTCCCTGATTCCTCTCAGTTGCTCGATGCCTTATCGTGCTCGAGCGACGATATTTCAATAATATCTGATGGAGGGAGGAGTTGAATAACCCCCACATGTTGTCACCATTGCTCGACCCCGAGCCGTTAGGAGTTACTTAGACGATCTTCTCGATAGCCTGTTTGTTCGTATAATGGAGGGGAGCAGTGAAGATCGTTTCCCTGGGTGTGGGCACGAGTGGTAGGGAGGACGAGGTTCAATCTCAGGCGATCGCGAGGGACATCACACATTTCTATGTTCGAGGGCCCTTCATGCCATTTTTGTGAGGCATATGCTTTGTATATCCCTGGGACTGAAGAGATTGTATGTACTCCCCCAACAGGTTGCATAGCCCTGTATAAGGCGTATCTCAAGTTGGTTTTAAAGATTCCCCCTTCGTCCGTTCATAGTCGAGGTGTTTCATACATACAACCTTGCCCTATATCAGTTGATGCCCAATAGCGTGGGTTCGTTGGTGGGCTTTCTTGCGATATGCGAAATCATGGAGGTGGAAACATCCCTAACCCTTTGGCGGAATTTGGTGAAATTGGTCGTAATGTCTGCAACTTCGAATGGGGAGGGATAGTGGAGCTTCCAAGTTCGCTTCCCATATAAGATTGTGGGGACCATGCCTTCAAACAAATAATTTTTCCGCACCAAGTTCATGTGTGTATATCGAGTATTAAGAAGGCTTACCATAAGCTGCAGGGAGAAAATGAGAGGGTTGATTGGAGAAGGATGACGTGCAATAACAATGCTTCCCCAAAGAGTATATTCATACTACGACTCAGCTTGCTTAATAGGCTCTTTACTGCAACTAGGTTGCATCAATGGGATAGCAATGTTAGCCACCTCTGTAGGGTGTGTGATCAGGAACCTGAAATTGTTCAGCATCTCTTTTTCAGCTATAGTTACAACAAAGAGATATAGAAGAGTGTGCTGGAATATATCAACTAGCAACCCCAGGCAGATGCAAAAGAAGAGCTGGTAAAAGCCGTGAAGAAAGCTATGATGTTATGATTTTATATAGAGTTTTTCTCCCCTATCTATATGCTAAAAGTTATGGTTATGGTGCTCTTAGGAGCCAGTTGGTACTAACTCTCTCCATCTAGTTGTGGTTTGCTGTTTTGTATTGGATTGTAGGTTTTGGGGAGCTATTACCTACTTTATATGATTGGACACAGGATTAGAGAGGTTGGATGATGAGTTTCAAGATCCCGAGGATGCTTTCCGGGACTTTAAGCAAAGGAAGAACAAGGAACGAGCTTGAGCTGACCGGCCCGACAGGATCGGGCAGCCCAGCCCGATCGGGCGAAGAAAAACATTTCAGAATTCTGCTGCGGGCCCGATCGGGCGTCGGACGCCCAGTCGTGATTCGGCCTTTCGCTCGATCGGGCGATCTGGCCCCACGTCGGGCGCCCCTGCCAGCTGCTGCCATACTTGCTATGTTAACAGGCCACCCGATCTCATCAGGCGCCTCTGCATTTTGGTCATGTTCTTCTGTTTTGGAGCCCGATTCCATCGGGCATCTCTGGCCCGATCGAGCGACTGACGACACGCGGTTTTTTAATGAATACGGTCCGTTTTTCGAGACTTTTGGCTATTGTTTTAGGGCTTGTATAAATAGAAAAATCAGAATTATTAGCTTTCATCTTGGTTTTTTTATTATTAGTTTTCTCTAGAGAGTGTTGAAGAACCTTGATTTTAGTGCTTTGTGATTTCAATTCAAGATCAAACCTTTTGGTTATTCATAGTCCAATATAATTCGGTAATCTTTCTTCATTATTTCTTTGTTATTTCTTCCATTGTTAATTAGATTATTTTCTTAGTTATTTGCCATGTTTCAAAGTATGAGTTTTTATATGGTTTTTGTTATTGTTTTCATGATTATGAGTGAGTAGTCCTATATCTAGAATTGTGGAGATCTATGTATGCAATGAGGGATTGATAGATTAGTTTGATTATCTTGTATTTCAACTGTTTCCTTTGGTTGATTCTTCACGCTAGAATTATAAGTTAGGCCTGATTTGTATTTCTTTTTTTTGGTAAAATGTAAGAAAATATATTACCAAAATCAGTGAAAACCACCCAGCAACATATAGCCTAAGCCAACTAGAACATGCTCTAGGAGGCAATCTCTACATACATCACACCCAAAGCTCCTGTATCAAACCCCACTTTAACTACAGATAACATTGAACCAGTTTTTTACAGCTTCTGGCCAAGAATCTTTCATTACCATTTTGACTCTACCAATAACATCCTGTTTTATACATTGAGTTGCTATATCAGGGTTAAGCACAACATTTTCCCACAAGGAATGGTTCCTTGCTCTCCATACGTGGTATAATGTAGCTGCCAGCGCACAATAACAAATTTGCTGTTGTTTCTTACTTCTGTATCTTCTCCCCCACTTCTTCCAAGCAGAATATATACACTCAATATGCCCCACATGTATCTGCAACCAGTTCATTATATTCACACATACTGTTATGCTAAAGTAGCATCTAAAAAATAGATGCATACAGCTATCAGTGCCAGTGGTACATAGTAAACATGCCTCTTCTTGACACACTCCAGCAGCCTTCAGTCTCTCCCTTGTCTTGATTTTCCTTAGAGCAACCAGCCAGCTTATAAATGCATGTTTTGGGACATTGAATCCACTCCACACCCAATGATGCCAGCCTACAGCCTCATACTGGCCTTTCAGCCAGTTATACCCCTCCTTAGCAGTATATTTCTTAGTGCCATTACCCCAATTGTTATTGTGGTAGCCATCCTTCATCACCTCCTTTGCTGTACACACTCCTTTCCATATCCAACTAGCACTTGGAGGAGCTTTATACTCCCACCACACCTGGTCCTTGACATATACACTGTGAACCCACTTAATCCAAAGCACATCCTCCTTTTGAGCTATTTGCCAGACTTGTTTTCCCACAGCAGCCATATTTCAAGTTATGCAATCTCTGATACCTAGTCCACCATTTTTCTTTGGGAGACACACCCAAGACCATGCAAAAGGGGGGGGGGGTGTTAGCTAAATATACCTTCCCATCCCAAAGATAAGCCCTGCATATTTGAGTGATCTTATGCAAGACACTCTTAGGGAGCAGGAATATTTGTGCCCAATATGTATGCAGACTAAGAAGAACTGCATTCACAAGAGTTACTCTCCCAGCATAGGAGAGATGTCTAGAGCTCCAAGTTGTAATTCTTCTTAGCATCTTATCAACGAGCAAATCACAATCATTCTTTTTTAGCTTCTTGGATATGATTGGTATCCCAAGATACCTGAAAGGAAACTCACCTCTCTGAAAACCAGTTATCTGTACAATTCTTCTTTGATTCTCTTCATCTACACTCCCAAACCAGCTTCCAACCCTGAGGTGGCTGCAAAGGCCTTCAGTGTTCTATTTAGGAGAAGTGTAGACTGAATGTCTCCTTTACTAAACAGCATCAGATCATCTGCAAAGATGAGGTGATTAAGAGCCAGTGATCTACACCTTGGATGAAATTGTACCTCCTTCCTCCTTCCCATTCTTGTCATCAAAAGTGAGAAGTAATCCATAGCAATCACAAATAACAAGGGTGATATAGGACCCCCTTGCCTTAGACCTTGCTTACCTTCAAAGAAGCCACATAAACCTCCATTAACACTGAAAGAGTAACTAGGTGTTGTGATACAAATCATTATCCAGTGTACAAACTGGGCAGGGAGCTTCATGGCTTGTAAAAGTTCTTTAATGAACTCCCATTGTATAGAATCATAAGCCTTGCGTAGGTCCACTTTTATAGTACATCTCTCAGATTGATTCTTTTGTTTGTAATGTTTCATAATATCTTGGAATAAAAAGATATTATGTATTATCACCCTTCCTTCAATAAAAGCACTTTGATTAGGGATAATCAAAGTAGGAAGAATCTTCTTCAATCTAGCACACAACATTTTTGAAATGATTTTGTACAGCACATTACAACATACTATAGGTCTAAATTGTGAGACATCAACAATCTGTTCACATTTAGGCACAAGACATAGGGTAGTTGCATTGATTTGCTTTAACCTTCTCCCTGTGTGAAAGAATTCCAACACTGCTTCAGTAACATCAGCTCCCACAATCTGCCATGCTTTTTTGTAAAACCAACTGGTATACCCATCTGGACCAGGAGCTTTGTTGTCTTCAATATCCATTAGTGCAGCCTTCGCATCCTCTGCATTTAAACTCCTGCACAACTCAGCATGCTGTTCAGGATTTAGAAGCATCCCCTCTTTCACAATAGTTGAGCTCACCTTAGTCCTCTTATCATCACGGGAACCAAGAAGGCCTTTATAGAAATGCAGAAAAGCCTCTTCAACTTCTTGCTGATTATCCACCCAAACACCTTGCATATTTTTTAACCTATGAACATGATTATGAGATCTCCTTTGCTTCAAACATGCATGGAAATATGCTGTATTAGCATCCCCTCCACCTAGCCACTCCTGCTTTACCTTCAGTTTTAAGTAACTCATCCTAGCCTTATTCAGTCTATCATAATTACCTCAGAACACCTCTTCTTGAGTATGCAGATCAATATCCTGAGGCCTAGCATGTATTTTTGTTTGGATTCTCTTCAGATCACCAGCTGCCCTCTCAGCTTCATTCTCCACATCTGAAAACCTAGCTGTATTCAACTCTTTAAAGGACTGTTTCAGAGCTTTAAGCTTCACAACTAGCATGTACATAGGCACACCATAAACTCTCTTTTGCCACCCACACTCAACAATATCTCCAAAGCTTCCATCCTGACACCACATATTGAAAAACCTAAATGGCCTAGGTTTAGTCAATACTCTATTATCCAACTTAACCACACAAGGGCAGTGATCAGAGATACTCTCAGGGTAGAAGGTGCAAGTGGCTCCTGGAAACATATCTTCCCACATCTCATTCACACAAATTCTATCAATTTTCGAAAACACTCTATCCACACCCTCTTGTTTGTTAGACCAAGTGAAAAAGGGGCCAGAGCACACTGCATCATGAAGCTCACAGTCCCTAAGACATTGTCTAAACGGTCCCACTTCCTCCATTGACATAGCAGACCCTATCCTTTCATCAAGGTTTAACACATTATTAAAATGACCCCTTATCAGCCAAGCACCTTGAATCCCTTTTTTAATGTCCACCAAGTCTTTCCACAACTGTTGTCTCCCAGCAGCATCATTTACACCATAGACTGCAGTGAGCCAAAATTTCTTACCAGAGGTTATATGTATTAGTTCACCATGAATAAATTGATCAGAGACCCTTAAAATGTTCACACCCATCCTATTTGGATCCCACATCATCCAAATCCTCCCCCCTGAATGAAACTGGTAGTTAGTAGTGATACTCCAGTTATTACTGATTTTAGGGAACACCTCAGGAAAATTACATGCTTTTACTCTTGTCTGCAACATAGCTAACAATCCCACAGAATGGTGATGTATCAAACTTCTCACATCTCCATGTTTATTGGGGCTATTTAGCCCTCTCACATTCCAAAATGCTATACTATCCATTTGGTATCAGTTCCTCACTCCCTCCACCATCCTTGTTCACAATTTCACCCTCCTTTTCCAGACTTTCCTCATTTTCGTGTGACTTCTCAACTATCCTGACCAATTCTTGATGTCCACCCCTAGTAACCTCCTCCTTATCACCCTGATTCTGCAGAGGACCAGGAACCTGGATTACTTCCTCCTCTCCCCCCTTGTTCTCCACTATTGTAGGCAATCTAGCTACTGTGGTAGTAGCATTTGCCATCCCATCTTCCCTACCAGCACTAACTTGCTTTTTGGCAACCCACACCTTCCTTGGTATTATCTTCCTTTGAGCTACCTCATACCTTTTTTGCATGCACTGTTCTACAGTATGTCCAATTCCATGGCAATCAGTACAGAAGATTGGTTTGCATTCATAAACCACCTTCTGTGATTGCATCTGGCCCTTCTCATCTTTAAATGATATTACTTCGGTAAACGTTTGATCCAATTTCACCTCTACCAGCATTCTAGCATATGAAAGGATATCTTTCTGAGCTGTGGCTTTATCAGTTCTAAGAGGAACACCAATCAACGAGGCCAACTTATGCAGAGCCCTCTGCACCCAATATTTTAGAGGTAAACCTGGTAGCTGAATCCAGGTGTGCACTACATGAATATTCTCAGCAAAAATATCCAGATCAGGTGTCCATCTCTTCACAATAACTGGTTTCCTATCATAGAGTATGGGCCCTGCCTCTATTGCCTTCTCTCGATCATCCACAGTCCTAAATCGCACCATAAACACCCCCTTGTCAAGCATCACCACTTTATGCACTCCATATGTTCTCCATACCCTGCGAATAAACCCATCCACTATACAAAAAGGAGGTTTCATCCCTAAAATGTAGCACACCACCGCAGACCCCTAGTAGTCAAGTTCAGGCTCACATCCTCCATATTAATATGCACCCCTTCCCCTTCCTTACTACTCCTATCACACCCCTGTTCATCATTTACATGGTCTACTATCCTACTACTTGAAATATCCAACCCCTCCTATGTGATATTATGAAATAATGAATGACGCCAACTAGTGTTACCTGGGTTACTTTCCAACTGCCTCATATGATAAGGAGAAGGATGTATTGGTGCTACTTGAGGAGTCTGAATCGAAGCCACCCAAGAGGAGGTTAGACTTCTAGCTACTTCAAATGCTGCTGCATCCTGCCTCGACGCCACCTGATCAATCTCATGCTCTTCCTGATCATTCTCTTCCTCTGACGTCCAACTTAGAGGAGCAACCTCCTGCAACTCATTTGTATCCTTGGATTTCCTTGCATCAGCTGTTTGAGGACCCTTCCCCAATATTTCCCTCGTAATATCAACCTTTTGTTTCTGCTTCTAGTTATTCTTCTGACCTCCATGGTTTTTTAGTTCCTTTTGCCATAGCATTCAGTAATCTGAGAAGCCAAAAAAGGAAGGAAATCAATCTCGAAAACCGCAAAACCCTAGAGAGAAGGCAGACATTCTCTCTCTAGTTTTTGTTTTATTAAAGTCCAATATTAATAAATGTGTGTTTCCTGATTTGTATTTCTATTGCTGCAATACTGAATCTACTTCGAGAGGAGATATACCGTATAGACTTTCAATTATTAGGCAAAGTGACCCTTGACTATGCGAGAGCGGCTGGGTGATCTTTGAGGGAGGTAATGTTCGAGAGAAATTACATGTGCCCTAGACAGTTGACTTACTAGGTGGTTATTATTTATCCCTGATTTGCTGAATTGTATGCATAGTGATCCATGATTCTAGTGCTTTATTAATATATTTACACCTTCATATTCAGTTCTGCTATTTGTTTAGTTTAGTAACACAACTCCATTCATCTGATTTCGTTAGTGTAATATTAGAGTTCATATACAATAATATAACTTCTCCCCGTGGATTCGATCCTGACTTCCCTGACTACTAGTTAGTGGACCTTAGGTTATTTTTGATTAGGTGATACGACTTTAGCATATCAAATTTTGGCGCCGTTGCCGGGGAGACGGTTTATTTTATTTTGTCTGAATTATAGTATTAAACTAACCTCTACTCTAAAGAACACCTGTTCTTTGGAGAATCTCACGTTTGTTTTAGTGTTTTTGGTGTATGAGCAGGAAATGGAAATCCTCAAATCTCATCCCGTTCGATCCGGAGATTGAAAAGACCGCTCGTAGACTCAGAAAGAAAACTAAAGAAGCTAAGCTGGCTGCAGGGACACCCTATTACTCGACCATCTCCTGATAACGTGCCTACTGGGGTACGGATGCCTACTATTGCTGCTACCAATTTTGAGATCAAGTCTCATCTGAATGTGGTTCAGAATAATCAGTTCGTTGGGTTACCATCTGAAGACCCAAATCAGCACCTGCAGAGATTTTTACAGTGTTGTGCTACTCAGAAGCAAGCTGGTGTTACTCCTGATGAGATGAAACCCTTTCTATTTGGGTTCTCTCTACGCGATAAAGCCTTGTTCTGGTATAATAAGCTGCCTTCCACCATCACAACCTGGCCAGAACTTTCCAAGATTTTTCTTATCAAGTGGTACCCTACTAGAAAACTGCCGATATGAGACATGCTATAGTTACTTTTACCCAAGTTCATGGTGAGTCTCTATATGAAGCTTGGGAGTGGTTCAAGGATCTACAGCGTCTATGTCCTCATCATGGGTTGGACCAGTGGTACTTGTGTCAGATTTTCTACACTAGAGTTGATGCAGATACACGACGGGTAATTGATGGAGCATCTGGTGCGTTCTTCATGGATAAAGCGATTGAGGAAGGGTATGAACTTTTGGAGAAGCTAACATCTAATCAAGCATCTACTATTCGTTCCTCTTTGAAAAAGGGAGGTAAACATGATGTTGAAGCCATTTCCCTACTGTTTGGGTAACTAGTTGCTCTAACTCAAAAGATTGATTCCCTGAAATTAGGTAATGATTCCCCCCATATGAGTGTTAACGCGATGGTTAGTGCTTCTAATTATAATGTGCATATATGTGATGCTTGTGGAATATCTGGGCACAACTCTCAAGAGTGTCCTGCGCTGGGAAATAACTGTGAGCCCGTCAATGCTTTCCTGTCACAACCTAGGAACCAGTTCAACCCATATTCCAACACCAATAATCCTGGGTTAAGACACCATCCAAACCTCTCATATAGGAGTACTAATGTGTTGAACCCTCCACCTCAACAACCATATCCGCCTCAACAACAGGGTCAACAATACCAATCTCCACAACAAGCTCCACCTGGTTTTCAGAGAAATCAAGCACCTCCACAGCCTGCTCCTACTGCTGACCCAGCCATGACAGAGTTGAAGAATATGATGTTCCAGATGCAAAAGGGTTCAATGCTTTTCAAGCTGACACAAAAGCTCAACTGGAAAATTTAGGCACGCATAACAAGATGCTGGAGACTCAACTAGCTCAGTTGGCTAGTTCTTCTGATAGTAGGCCACCTGGGCCTTACCTTCACAATAATGCAACCGAGGGACACTGCCAATGCCATCACTCTTAGGAGTGGAACACATTATGATGGTCCCCCAATGCCTAAGGATGGTTTGGTTGAGCCAGAAAAAAATGCAGACGTCACTGAAACTTCGTCAGCTCCTGAGGCTACCACCAACACAAATGCAGAGAAGCAGATAGTACCTAAAAAAAATTCCTCCACCACTCCTGCGATAAAGGTACCATTCCCCACTCGTCTATCAAAGAATAAGCTGGATCACCAACTTGGTAAGTTTATGGAGGTAGTGAAGAATCTTCAGGTAACTGTCCCATTTACTGAACTCATTACTCAAGTACCTGCATATGCTAAATTTTTGAAGGAAATTTTGACTAGGAAAAGAGCCTTTAATGCAGTAGAAACTGTTGCCTTTACTGAAGAATGTAGTGCTCTTTTGCAAAATCAATCCCCTCCTAAATTGAAAGATCCGGGGAGTTTCTCCATCCCTTGTAATATTGGCACCATATTTATTGACAAAGCCTTATGTGATTTAGGTGCTAGTGTTAGTGTCATGCCCCTGACTGTTTGCAAAAAGCTTGACATGGGAGATTTAAAATGTACCAACATTACTCTTCAAATGTACCATAAATACCCCCTAGGTATCTTAGAGGACGTTCCTGTGAGGGTAGGTAAATTTTATATTCCTGTGGATTTTGTTGTGCTTGACATGGAAGAGGATACTCAAATCCCAATCATTTTAGGGAGACCATTCCTTCATACTGCTGGAGCTGTCATAGATGTTAAAAATGGGAAATTGACTTTGACTGTGGGGATGATAAGGTGACTTTTAGTTTAACCAATGCTTTGAAAAGTCCTATGCTAGAGGAAGCCTGTTATAGAATCGATGTCATTGATGTGCTGGTTAATGATGACATGCCTCAATCCCTTCTGCGGGATCCTTTGGAGGCTTTGCTTTGTTTTACCTCTTCCACAGGTGATGATAGTATCCGGACTATTTACATGGATGCTTGGGAAGTAGCTTTTACCTGTGTCGAGCTTGATGGTATTACCACTCACGAGGACGAACGGTTAGTATGTGCTACTCAACCTGTAGAGGTAAAGAAACCTGAATTGAAACCCCTTCCCCCTTCTCTGCGATATGCTTTTCTGGATGAATTTGAAAATTGCCTTGTGATTGTTAGTGCTGCACTAAATGATGGTCAAATGTCCCAACTTTTGTCTGTTTTGCGACAACATAAAAACGCCATTGGATATAATATTGATGATTTGAAAGGCATAAGCCCTGACTTTTGCATGCATAAAATTCATCTTGAGGATGATCATCGTCCTAGTATACAAGGTCAGCGTTGTTTGAACCCAAATATGCTGGAAGTTGTCAAAAAAGAGGTTATGAAATTGCTTAATACTGGGATTATCTATCCTATTTCTGATTCTAAGTGGGCGAGTCCAGTTCAAGTGGTTCTTATAAAGGGCGGTACTACTGTAGTTAAAAATCAGAAAAATGAATTAATTTCTACAAGAGTAGTTACTGGGTGGCGTATGTGCATTGATTATAGGAAATTAAATGTTGCCACTAAGAAAGACCATTTTCCCCTTCCCTTCATTGATCAAATGTTGGAACGTCTAGCTTGTCACTCTCATTTTTGTTATCTAGATGGCTATTCTGGTTTCTTCTAAATTCCTATCCACCTAGTGTGTCGGGCATCCTCGCCCGATCGGGCCGCAACCGAACTGACTGAACTTAAAAAAAAAAAAAATTCACGCCCGATGGCGTCGGGCAAGTCACGCCCGATCGGGCTGAGGTTCCGGATGGCGAAATTAAAGGGGTTTTTCCCCTTCTTTTCACTCACTTCCTCTCACACTTTCTCTCTCCTCCAAACCCTAACCCCCAAATTATCCAATCTTCTTCTCCAAACCCCCTTTCCACCATTGAAGACCATCACTCACATCTTCAAATTCTCACCAATTTTTCTATCCCATCACTTTCTACTCATCTCTCACTCCACTTTCTTCACTTTTCGCCCACTCTATCTCTCCCCTCCATCTTCTTCTTCATCTTTTCCACCATTAAAGTGAGGATTTGAGTGATACAAGTTTTCCCCTCTCTTTCCCCATTAGAGAGTAAGTTGAACCTTCACCTTTTTGCACATTCAAGAACAAGGTTCACAAGGCGACGAAAAAATACAACGGGCACACAACCACCACCACCACCACAGGAAATCCCCCGAGATGACACCTTCCCGGATGTCATATTCTCCACAGAGGAGCAAAGAGAACGATTTCAGCGCCTCAAGGGGCGCGAGGTAAGTCCTAGAACTTTCCTTGACATCGAATTTTTAGATAAATTGGGTATTGCCACTGAATTTAAAGAATTTATGAAAATTATTGGCATGGAACCCCTTTTTACCGTTCACGTTAACACATATCCCGTGCTTGTATATGAGTTTTACAGTAGTTTAAAAGTGACCCACCCTCGCTCGGGACCAATTTCTCATGTTTCCTATCGGCTCTGAAATCGGGACTTCACCCTTACCCTCCCGGAGTTTGCTCGCATACTCCGTGTCCTCAATCGGGGAGAGATTGGGCACTCCCTGACTATCATCACCGAGATATTTACTATGCTATTACAGGGGATGAAACTGATTTCACCCTTCAACATTGTCATGCTAGGTACATCCACCAACGCATTTTTAAAATTTGGGTTCGTTTTATGTCCAAGACTTTGTTTGGGAGGGTTGAAGGTCAGCTCGTTCGGGGGGATGAGCTTTATCTGATTGGTAGTTACATGTACCGGGGCACTCCGCGCCGCTTTCACTACAATATCCCTCATCATGTTGCGCTCCAAATGGAGCGTATCGCTACCACATACCCTAAGCGGCGCGCCGATGGGACGTTGACCTCTCGTCCCATCGTGAATGGGGGGGCTAGTTACTCTTTTTGCTAGGGTTCTTCCCGACTTCGACGAGACTCGTTATCAGCCGGCCTTAGGTCCTACCTTACTGGACTATGCCTACCTCACCCGCCTTCACTGGTTGGAGCGGGGTGGGGATACCTACCAGTGGCAGGTCAACGGAAGGACCTCCGTTACCACCTTCCCATTGCCGGTTCTGACTTTCCCGCCCCTCGTTTCCCGATACCTGAGCGTACCTACCACCGTTGTCCACCCCATATTGAGGATATCCCCTCATCTTCTGATGCTCCCCCTCCCCCATATTCTACTGCTCCTTCTTCTTTTGACTTTCAGGAGATGATGAGCATGCTCCAGCGGATGGAGACTGGCATTACAGCCAACACAGCGGCCATCCAGGGCATCAGCCAGCAGCTTGATGCCAATGGTGTACTTCTTCAGAATCTTATTCAGCGGGTTGATACATTGGCCAATGATCAGCACCTGGCTCTATATTCGATGTACGTCGAGAACTGCCGCCTTCATCGCATTGCTGAGCATGATGTGCACCCCTCTTGGTACACTTGGAACCCGAGCTACAGTCAGCCAGGGTCCTGTAGCCGAGGCGACGGTGAGGAGGATGGAGATGAGGCTAGTGAGGATATGCACATGGATGACTGATATCCATGTCTCTCCTTCCCCTAGTTGCAATGCGGTCATTGGCACGTTCAGCTTGGGGAGACTTCTGTAAGTACTACTCTCACTGTTATTGCTTTTTAGATAGATTAGTTTTACTGTGTTCTTAAGCTAGATAAGTTAGTTAATTAGTTAATTGTTTCTTTTTCATAAAAACAAAAACAAAAACAAAAAAATGAAATATTGCTGAAAAAAATACCAAAAATATGAGTTGAACATGAATAGACTAATTGCTTCCCTGTGCCCCGAACTTTACCTTGAAAAATGCTTTAACTCATTATATTGGATAGTCGGGCATTCGTGATTGGGATGTTGTGATGTGATCTTTGATTGCCTTGGTCTTGAGTAGATTTTGATGATAAATCACCTACTTTAACTGCATGCTTGAACTGGTTACATTGTAAGGATTCATTCGAGCCTTCGGATGCACATTTACGTCCGAATTATCCTTGTGTGTTAGTTCGTCATATCATTCTTATCTTGACTTTGGCATTGTACTCGTCGATTTCTGATGACTTTGGACATTGTGATGTGATAGAGGCGTTCAATTGTTTGATTTTCGGCCTCAGAATTTTTTTACAAAATCATTTCCCTCCTAGCCCTGCTGAGCCTAATGACTTTTTGGATCTATATCAAGCCACATTACATGCCTTGAGCCTTTTTAATGTTTATTGTCCCAAGCCTAGCTTGGGCGAGCATTCGTTAGGTTAGTACTATATTATGTGGTTGATTTTGCGTGTTGATTGGAAATAATATGCCCAAGTTGACATGAGGTGAAGTGAATAAGAGAAAAGAAAACAAAGAAAAAAAAATAGAAAATAACACATGAAAAGAATCAAGAAGTCACGAGTCATGAAAAGAAAAAAAGAGTAAAAATCAAAACAATACATTTTGCTGAAAACTATCAAGGAGACAATTGTTGGTTAATTCGAAGAATCTAAAGTTGGTCATTATTTTGGGCATGTGATTGAGACCATGGAAGTTGTTTTTACCACACCTAGTTCTACTAGTGTTGGTTCTTCCCTTTTCTAGGCTTTTCCACCACATTCCTCAAATAATTCCCGTGCCTTTACCCGAGCCCCATTACAACCCTCAGAAAGACCTTTTGAGCACTTGTTTGAATGTTTATTGGAATGATACAGCGTCAATGTGCCAAAGTTAAAGTTTAAGTTTGTTATTCGAGTCGACTTGATTAGAATGAGCGATATTTTACCTTTTCTAAACACATGAGAGTGTGAGAGGGAAGCGATATTATGGTTGGGTTGGTGAGCGTTCGGGCACACTTTATGCTCGCCACAAAAATTGAGAGGAGTGACACCCTGGTGAGTCCCTTTTCAAGATGTGCAAGTTATGTATGGCTGCTATTTCGGACAATTTGCTTAAGTGTTTGGTAGTCAAAAGTGATCTGATCAACTGAACTTGAACTTTGCTTCCTTGAAGGTTTTTGAGGTGAAAATGTTTGAGTTTCATACTTTGAGGGGTGAAGCAAATTCTATTCATATTCATGTTGTACTTTGCTTAGGGACAAGCAAAGGTTTAGCTTGGGAGAGTTTGATGTTATGATTTTATATAGAAGTTTTCTCCCCTATTTATATGCTAAAAGTTATGGTTATGGTGCTCTTAGGAGCCATTTTGTACTAACTCTCTCCATCTAGTTGTGGTTTGCTGTTTTGTATTGGATTGTAGGTTTCAGGGAGCTATTACCTACATTATATGATTGCACACTGGATTAGAGAGGTTGGACGCTGAGTTTCAAGATCCCGAGGATGCTTTCCAGGACTTTGAGCAAAGGAAGAACAAGGAACGAGCTTGAGCTGACCGGCCTGACAGGATCGGGCAGCCCAGCCCGATCGGGCGAAGAAACACATTTCAGAATTCTGTTGCGGGCCCAATCGGGCGTCGGACGCCCAGTCGTGATTCGGTCTTTCGCCCGATCGGGCGATCTGTCCCAATGTCGGGCGCCCCTACCAGCTGCTGCCATACTGCTATGTTAACAGGCCGCCCGATGTCATCGGGCGGGTCAGCCCGATCTCATCGGGCGCCTCTGCATTTTGGTCCTGTTCTTCCATCGGGCATCTCTGGCCCGATCGGGCGACTGACGACACGCGGTTTTTTAATGAATACGATCTGTTTTTCGAGACATTTGGCTATTGTTTTAGGGCTTATATAAATAGAAAAATCAGAATTATTAGCTTTCATCTTGGTTTTTTTATTATTAGTTTTCTCTAGAGAGTGTTGAAGAACCTTGATTTTAGTGCTTTGTGATTTCAATTCAAGATCAAACCTTTTGCTTATTCATAGTTCAATATAATTCGGTAATCTTTCTTCATTATATCTTTGTTATTTCTTCCATTGTTAATTAGATTTTTTTTTCTTAGTTATTTGCCATGTTTTAAAGTATGAGTTTTTATATGGTTTTTGTTATTGTTTTCATGATTATGAGTGAGTAGTCCTATATCTAGAATTGTGGAGATCTATGTATGCAATGAGGGATTGATAGATTAGTTTGATTATCTTGTATTTCAACTGTTTCCTTTGATTGATTCTTCACGCTAGAATTATAAGTTAGGCCTGATTTGTATTTCTATTGTTGCAATACTGAATCTACTTCGAGAGGAGAGATACCGTATAGGCTTTCAATTATTAGGCAAAGGGACCCTTGACTATGCGAGAGCGGCTGGGTGATCTTTGAGGGAGGTAATGTTCGAGAGAAATTACATGTGCCATAGACAGTTGACTTACTAGGTGGTTATTATTTATCCCTGATTTCCTGAATTGTATGCATAGTGATCCATGATTCTAGTGCTTTATTAATATATTTACACCTTCATATTCAGTTCTTCTATTTGTTTAGTTTAGTAACACAACTCCATTCATCTGATTTCGCTAGTGTAATATTAGAGTTCAGATACAATAATATAACTTCTCCCTGTGGATTCGATCCTGACTTCCCTGACTACTAGTTAGTGGACCTTAGGTTATTTTTGATTAGGTGATACGACTTTAGCCTATCGAGCTAGAAGTAAGAAAATCAAGGATAACATTTTTGTGATGCTCTAAACAGAGAGCTTGTATGTAGTCTGGATGCAGAGAAACAATAAGGTTTTTAATCATACATTAATGAGTCCTAACATTGTTGCTAAGGACATCATTTATAGAGTGTCTTGTAGATGTAGTAAGCAAGCAAGAGATAAACTGATTAAGTAAGCTAAGAGCTTAAGTCTAGCCTAGTGGTTGGGCTGTTGTATCAGGCAGCATGTTGCCTTAGTGGTGTCTTTGTAAATGTTTTATTTTGGTTATCAATAACTACACTCAATTGCCAAAAAAAAGGATCTTTACGGACTCAACCAAGCGCCACAAGCATTTTATAAAAAGATAAACTCAAATTTATTTGAACAAGGTTTCAAGAAAAGAAAAGATGAGCATACTCTTTATGCGAAGAATCGAGGCGGATATGATTTGTGCATTGTTTCCCTTTATGTAGACGATTTTCTCGTCACTGGAAACAATAAAAAAAAATAAGTCTACTGCAATAGCCCTGTTTTTAAGAACATTTATTTAGAAGTTAATTATAATTATTAAGTTAATTATGTTTCAGATACTTTTATTTTATTTGAGTTGGAGTATGAATTATTTTGTCGTGTTGTAATATATTAATTTGTTTAATTTTATGGGATTATAATAATAATAATTATTATTATTTTATTCTTTGGGTTTTATGTGATTAGTTCAGCGGTATTCGACCCAAATAGGAAACCAAAGTCGGGTTCCCTTCCTTCTTTTATGTTGTCGGATTGGTTTTGAAAGCTAAACCCCAAATATTCTTTTCTCCTTTTTGGTTTTGGTTGGATAAGACCCAAAACCCCAAACCTATTTCTAACTGTTTCTCGTACCTTATAACCCCATGAAAGCTCAAGCCCCAAAACAGAAAACCTTAAACCTCAATTAATGAAAACCCAATTAGAAACCCCTGACATATTCATCCCGTGAAACCCCTAAATCCCCCTTTTTCTCTCTTCTTTCGTTCTTCCCTTGCTTCCCCTGTCACGTTCCTTCGCTGTTGTTGCTCAGCCTTACCGGAACACCCCACTGGCTTCACTGGAGCTCAGCTCCCCTTCCATGCTTACTTTTCGTCCATGCTCAAGTAGAGCAGAGGTATACACCTCTTGCTTGTTTTTCTTTAAATTTCAAAATTATGGAATTAGTAATCCGATCCCCAAGTTGTTGTTGTTTGTTGTTGCTCTGTTGTAGTGGTGTTGTTGGGTTGATGTTGTTTGTTGTTGTTGCTGCGTTGTTCTTATTGTTGTTGTATTTGTGGTGGTTGTGGTGGAGTTGTTATGTTGTTGTTGTTGTGTTAAGGTTGGAGTGGTTATTGTTGAATTGTTATAGTACGTTGTTATTATTGTTGCTACTGTTTGTTGATGTTGTTATTGTTCGTAGTTGTTGGGGTGGTGATGTTGTGGTTGTTATTGTTGTGGTGGTTATTGTTGGGTTGTTGTGGTTATGATTGTTGTTGTATAACTGGTTGTTTAAGGGAAATTATATAAGAGTGAGTTTTGATATCATATAGATAATAATCTGGGTTGTCAAAGTTGTAGAGATTAAAAATCTTATGAGATGCTTATAATGATGTATGGATTATTAGCCTATATCGGCAAGTAATCTAATATGTTTGATTCCTAAGAGAATTTTGGTAAACTAATGAATAGGTTGCTTTTAGGAAGTTCATTAGTTGGTCTATTTAGGTGATGTTTTGGAATAGTTAATAATTAGTGCTATTGTTGGTGAGGTGATTATTGGAGGATGATTATGGAATTGAATCTCATTTGGAGATGAAGATTAATGAAGGAGGTTGTGTTGTTAGAATTGGAATGCGTTCAGGTAACTTTTATGTTTAGTAAAATCATTTACTCATGCCCTTGTGTGTGTGGATCTCTGTGTTCAGTTTTTGATACATAAGTTTGTATTATGGCAATAGTTATGAATGTGATGTTATGAGTTGATTCTAGAAATGTTATTCGACAAATATGAATATGCAAATGTTTTGATGGCTTAGTTTATCAACTGAAAATCAAAGTGGGCAAGGTATGCGTGGAGGATGGTTACTCTTTTGACCTGATACGGTCGGCTACGCTCCATAACGAACCTTGGGGATAGTATTGCTGGGCTCCATAACGAACCTTGGAGGCAGCGTTTGTCCAAAGCCTGTACTAGCCACTGATTTGTTTAAGAGAATGAGCTACGCCAGCGTTATAACGAGATGAAAATGATTTGATATATAAAATGTTTATAACGGGCCGGAGTGAAGGTTACGAGTTTTCCACTCATTTTGGAATTTTGTTTGTTTTGTATTTCCTCCTTGAATTTCCAAGTTTGGTGTTGTGAGCTCGGGATAGGAAGTGGAGCAAGATTTATGATGCCGTCGTAGATTAAGGATTGAGTTTTTATTTTAGATTGTTGATTTAAGAATAGTTGTTAAAGATGTTTCATTGTATATATAATATTTGGGAATTTAGTGGAGCTATTGATGTATTAAAGGATATTTTTCTGATGTGAAGTAATTTATTTAAGAGTTATCTGTTGTCGATTGATGTTGAGTGTGTTACGCTAGCAGCTCGGAAGAGCGGGTTGCTACACTATCGTTTAAGGAGGAGATGAAAAGGAAGTTTGAATACATACTTAGACTTAGTGAAGTACTTTATGAGGATGGAAGTTCATCAAGGAGAAGACATAATTATCTCTCAAAGGAAGTATGCAAGCGATGTTCTTAAGAAGTTCAAGATGCAAAACTACAAGTTGGTTAGTACTCCTCCTTTAGTTAATGAGAAGTTGTCTAAGTCGTGTAACAGAAAAAGGAAAGATAATTCTAGGATATAAGCAAGGAGTAGCAATTCAAGTTCTGGTAGATAAGAAATAGGTAATTGACATCTTGAATAATCCTGTTTGTTTTAGCAAGAAAGAGCATATGAAGATCAAGTTATCTGCACCACACGAAGCTCGAGAGCACAAAGAATTAAACGTAATTCACTGTCCTTATAGTTCCAGCTAGCTGACATTTTAACCAAGGGATTACAAAAACACTACTGCATTAAAGGGCAAAGGCAACTCATGAAAACCGTTGCAATAGGCCCAAAAGTAGTTGCAGTAGACCTATTGCAACGGTTTTGAACGTCGCATTTGGTGGCGTTGCAATAGGCCTAATGCAACGACTTTTAGGACCTATTGCAACGACTTGATGAACCGTTGCTCTAGCCCAATATATTATGCAACGCCTGTGTGAGTCATTTGTTTCATGTACATTATGGATCGATTAGGCTATTGCAAAGCCCATTAGCAAAAGCTATTGTAACGCCCATTAACAAAAGCTATTACAACACCTATTATTCCAAACCATTGCAATACCTAATACTCCAAGCTATTATACGACCTATAATAATATATATATTTGTGACAAAGATTAAAAGTTGCTTCAAAAGCTCAGAATAGTTGTCATTTTCGTTTTGAATTTAGTAATGAATTTATAGGAGTACTACAATCATGACTAAATTCTTATTAATACAAAGTAAATGTTTTAAAACAAACCAAATTAAATAATTTTTTACAATACCACAAGATATTTCTAGCATATAAATTACTAAATTCCTTTTAAATAGTGCCTACAAGCACCATATTGCAATATATTTCTAGCTAGATCCAGCCACCAATAGCTTATATAGCTAGTGAAACATCTATGTTCACTACTACATTTTTAATCAAAGGCAATGGTTAAAATAAGCTAATGCAACAGTTGTTTTTTATACCGTTGCACTAGGATTATCTATTGCAACGACACATTTCAATTTAGATTTATGGATTAAGCTATTGCAACGACTATATAGTAACTGTTGCATTAGATATATCTATTGCAACGGCTTGATGATGGTCGTTGCATTTGATGAAATAATAACAATAATGTAATATAGGTCGTTGCGTTAGCACACAAAAAAAATTCGCTCAACATATTATTATAGTTCCCTTACTTTTTTTGACAAAATTTTAAACGCTACTTTTCACAAGAAAATTCGCATCAGTTTCAAACAACCTTATCTTCCTCAAACAAAGAAACCCATATAATTCCCCTCAAAAAAAAAAACCCTACTCAGGTTACTGACATTGAATCACAAACTGAAAGACCCTATCAATTTTGCCAATTAATTTCAATCTCCCAAATCCTCTCCTATGAACTGAAAGGAGGAACTGAATTCACTAATTGTGATTATATACTAAGAGGAAGAGGGACAATTCACGAGATTTGCTTCTATATTATTCCAAATTTCTTCCTGGATTCATGTATATCTGCAAAATTCAGGTCTTCAACGCAGCGAGTAGGCGAAATTAATCAAGAAAACCTGAGCACAAAGGCGAAACTCAAGAAAAACAAGCAAAAAGAAATTTCGAATACCAGTCGAACTTCAAAGGTGCGTTCCTTTATTTCAGAATTATGGAAATTCTTCAAAAGTCACGAAACCCTGTCGAGCTCCAAAATCAAGGTACTTTCTTGAATTTCGGTAATTTTGTAAATTCTTCAATCGATTTTTGTAAATTCTCTAATATTACAGATATCATTTTAGTCCATGGTAATAGGATATAAATATAGAGTGTAAATTATTCAAGAAAAGACAGCAAAGAGTTGAAATTCAAGAAAACCCAACAAAGAGGGGAAATTTTGGATCATAGTCGAGCTTCATAAGGTATGTTCTTCTTCTCTTCTTCTTGTATAATTGTTACAGATACGTTTCCTCTCTTCTTCTTTTTTCATAGACTGTAGTTTTGAACTTGATCCTCTTTTCCCCTCCTATTTTTTCTACCTTATGTCAACTGCAGTTCTTTATTTTATTTTTAAACAAAGACTTAAACTATAAAGTTAGGTAGTTAGAATTTTAAAAAATCAGAGACATTTTAACTCCGAAAGATATAATTTTTTTGAACAATGCCAAAGATTTATTGGGAATTAGTTAGACAGACGCATGCACACTTACTGTTTGATGAAATGCGTCAACGAATTTAGTCATTTTTATTGCAGAAATAGCAAGCAAACTTCACCAATACGAATTTAGTCATTTTTATTTTAGGAATTTGAGAATTGTTTTTAATTTTGGCAGAATAATTATTTGGGTTCGACACCAGCATCGGTGGCGGAGATGGTGGAGGCAGTGCCAGAGAAAAGAGGGCAATTGGAGTATTGGGGTGAGTCTGGTGTTGCCATGGCTGATACTAGCCAACACACTGATACCTCTACAGATGTTGACACTGATGACAGAGATCAGGTTTGTTGTTATTTACAACTTTAAACCAACAACAAATATACAAACTACAAAATGTAATATCAGTTTTTGTTGTTTGTTTTCAAAATCGACCTATTTAATATATGTCTGACTAATTTTTTAGTTTATTATACTATTTATATCATATAATCTTTATATTAATAAATTCCAAACTAGTTTTTGGTGTTTTAGTTAATGTTGTTGTTAGTAGTACTACTTTTATTTGGTGTATGTGTGTAATTTTTATGTTAGTGTACGTGATAAAAAGTTTGGCTAGAAATTCTTGTTTTGTCTAAATTATCTGAATTTGGTTCTTTTCCCAATGTTGGGTTAAGATAGTAGTGAACAAAAAGACTAATCTTGCAAGCTTACAATATTTGCATTAGCTGAAACCAGTAATTTCTGAATGTGACTCCAAATATATTAGAGAAATCCCTGTGGGTCATTTACTAACACTGCCCTTTTGTTTTGTTGTATTTCTTACCTATAATTTTCAAGCTTCTATTTCTAAGAGTTTTGTGTTAATGGATTTGTCAAGTAATCATTCAAATGACAACTATATAATGGAGATCGTTAATCAAACTAATTTTTCATATCAACTAAGAATGTTAAATTGTGATGAAACCATTACCAAAGTGGAAGGCTTAAGAAGATTCTTTCTGGATTGAGGGTTGATGGTGAGGATGGGAAGCAATTGGAAGCTTTGACTCAGTTGTGTGAGTTGCTGTCGATTGGAACGAAGGATTCACTTAGTATTTTCTCTTTGCATTCGTTTGTTCCTGTGCTTGTTGGGTTACTTAATCATGAGAGTAATCCTTACTAGATACGCAAATGAACTTGTATAGCTATATGTGATGTATATATGATAAATTGAACCAATATTGGATGAATTAATGAGTGATTATGGGATTATTTTGAATTTTTGGAATGGCACAGTCCCTGCAAGCACTAAAGAAGATATCACAAGAGCATCCGACTGCGTGTATAATAGCTGGGGCGCTAATGGCAGTGCTTTCTTATCTTGATTTCTTTTCAACCAATATTCAGGGTATCTTGTCTACCTTTATTTGTTATTTTTGGATGTTATGTGATGTAGATACGTCTAAACCGGTGCTTTACCATGTGCATAATTTGTGTTTCTGATCCCATTTCAGCGAGTAGCTTTGGCTACTGCTGCAAATATGGTCAAGAAGCTCCCTTTGGATGCTGCTGATTTTGTGATGGAAGCTGTTCCTCACCTACTTCAGTACCATGATGCAAAGGTAGGCTGCAAGATCACATGATTTCCTGCCATCTTGAGCGTTTGATAATATAAACCCCTTTCGGATTTTTGTTTACATGTCTTGGGTTTTATGGGATTTCAGGTTCTGGAGCATGCTTTTGTTTGCCTTACTCGAATTTTGAGGCCTTTGCATCATCTGTTGAGAAACTTGATGACCTTTGCAATCATGGTCTTGTTACCCAGGCTGCTTCGCTTATTTCAACCAGTAATTCTGGTGGGGGTCAGGCCTCTTTGAGCACGTCTACTTACACCGTAAGCACGGGGATTCTTTTACAGTTTAAGTTGTATTCTTAAACTTGGTTTTAGCGTGATTTGGGTTATTTTTACAGTTTAAATGAACCAACTGGAGGAGATCAAACGTAGACGTCTCATTGTACACACTATTGTCCAGATTTAACTAGCCATATTATAGTGATGCGGGACTTGATGTCTAGAAGGAAAGTGATCTATATGTACTTAGAAGCATTTGTGGTACTAAAACAAATATTTATTAGTTGGGTTTGATTAAGTACATTTTCGTTTTTATTAATTAGGATTTGTCATGTATACTCTTAACTTAATTAGTTTTGGAAATTATAATACAATATGACAATTGTTTTTGGCATTTCAAGAGTATTTTGGCATTTGTTGCTTCATTACTAATTTATTTACAGGCCTGTAATATTGTAGGTTTTTAGTAGGTTATTGTAATAATCGTTGCAATATCCCCACAAAAAGAAAAAAAAATTCAGTTGCACTAGCTTAAATCCGTTGCACTAGCATAAATTCATTGCACTAGCTTAAATGGTAGGCGTTGCACTAGCCAAGAATGCTGCATAACCACCCACTAACAAAGCCGTTGCAAAACATAATTGATCTAAGGCAACAACATGTTTATCCGTTGCAATAGCTTTACTGTCGTTGCAGTAGGCCTATTGCAACACCAACAAATGCAACGGTACAAAACCGTTGCAGTAGGCCTATTGCAACGCC
Source organism: Beta vulgaris subsp. vulgaris (assembly GCF_026745355.1). Lineage (NCBI taxonomy): Eukaryota > Viridiplantae > Streptophyta > Magnoliopsida > Caryophyllales > Amaranthaceae > Beta > Beta vulgaris. Next base: position 22,344,891 of record NC_079209.1, read on the forward strand.
AACAAATGCAACGGTACAAAACCGTTGCAGTAGGCCTATTGCAACAACTTTTAGACCTATTGCAACGATTTTGGTGTGTTGCCTTTGCCTTTTAATGTAGTAGTGGGTTTTGATCTCCTCCATCGGCTCATTGTTGACCTAATAATTCAAACAGTGTAATTAAATAGTTAGAAAATACTTAATTTAGCAATTAAAATCGAAAATGGTGTTGACATAACAATAAAAAGTAACGGAGTAAGAATGCAGATATATAGAAGAAACTAGAGGAAAATAGATTAAGGTGAGTCAAAATTGTGTCCATTATAATGGTAATAATATTAACAATAAAGATAGGACGAACAACTTTATAAGACTGAAAGCAAGAAATTTTAATAGAATTCCATCAAGGCATGTTTGCACATGATGTATATTATTTTTAGGAAGTAGTAGTAGGCTGGCAGTACACAAGCATCATGAATTCATGATCATAAATTTGGAAATTCTACAACAAATTACAATATCCAGGCAAAGCATCCTAGCACACGCATGATTACAAAGTAAAATATCAAAAAGCATGAATCCAGAGATAAGCTTCAAAGTATCACGGTTTAGATAAAGTTGATTTAGGAAACTCAAGATGGATCCTGCAGCCCAAAAAAAATAGAACACTATGCACGATTACTTGTCCCACTAATATTTGTTCCAAATTAGATGCAAATGTTAACATTAGTAGGGGTATTTTTAGACCCAAACACAAATCGCATGGGTATTTGAGGAATTTTCCAAATGTGGGGGATAATTTGGGAATTACGCCAAACCTCAGGGGGTGGAAATTTCCCAAAAATAATTGGAGAACATACAAAATTGGAGTCCAAAATATGGCTTTGATTATATACCTACCAATTGATAATGCACCCTACTGAAGTACTCAAATTTTTGGACGTGATTTTAGCACCTTTGTTTGCTACTCTCTTACAATCACTAACATTGTTTGGACACCAAGAGTGGAGAATAAGGTGATGAAGACATACTTAGAAGGTGAGGGCATATAATAAAATCTCAGAGACAACACATAATTCCATACACAAGGTTACCAACATAACTCTTCTATAACGCAGAGTACACAAAGCAGATAAATAGTGTAAAGAAATTACAATAATCAATCCATGGACAATGATTTCATTAATTGTTGTAATCTTGGAGAAAAGCACAAGATTATTGTGCTCTCTTCTAATTCTACGTATCAACTACTTTATTTCAATTGAAAATTGTATCATTTTCAAACAATGAAACAATAGGGGGATTAAAATATATAGGTGCAACTAGCACTCTATACCCTTGGCTAAACTAACTGAATAAATATACCAACTTGATATATGATTGTATCCACAAGCCTACAAGGATATAGGATATTGACTAGTATAGAGATACAGGCCAGGTTGCATGAATTTGTAGGAGACACATGAGTTTAAGGAACAATGAAATAACTAAAGTCCCCCTTTAAAGTTGTTGTTTTGAACAAATTACTATTCTAGATTGCTTCTAATTTGATGAAATGTCTTGTTTTTATGTCCTGTAGAAGCCACCAATCTTCATAATCTGTTATGATCTCTTCTGGTTGGAGTGCTTTCAGATTTCAATCATTGTTGAATAATGCAATATGTCATAAAAGACGCATTATACACACGTCACTAAGACATATAAGCGAAGACTAGATACAATGAGTAGGAACTTATGCCTCTGCACTAATCTGAACCACTATCTTAAAACCATCATGTAAACTTGACACCACCAACAAGAGGAGCAAATCCTTTTGGGTCCCCCCTTGCTCACCTAAATACTTTAGAAGGTTGCCATGATCTAGGAGCATTCATTCGTCGTATAATCCGATGTTAATTATACTCAGGTACTCATGTAGGACACGATCGTTGTCTAAGTGTCAAACTCGGTTATGTTGTGAAAAAAATTCAAAGGTTACGGCCTGAAATTAAGGGTCCAAGTGTCATATTTATGTTGGAGTGTAAGTGAAGAGTTTGAGTAACTTAAGTATTATTTATAGCAAAGGGTTCAAAAGTGAACCTAAAATCTCTACTTGGATTTGAATAACATATACATAGTCATGTTAAATGATCTGAAACATTTGTGACCATTGGTAATGTCTATGACTAAGACAGAGAATGGTTATGTTGTTCATACTTCATAAAAACTGATTGATCATTAACTCAAAGTAACAACAATTGGTAGTTCTAATCTTCTACTACTACTACTACTATTAAGTAACAAGTTCTATTATGATTTTCAAGCATTTTTGCAAACTATAATGTCCAGGAACTTCTTAAATAAAGTTCCACAAGACAACAACCCAATTTTAACATTCACTAATGGTTCAATTATGCCTAGACACGAATTGGGATAATAGACTACTCGATCACCATATCAGAATTTTGAAACTAAAGATTATGAATTTGCTTTCTGGAAACTGAATTGAAATTCAAGAGTTCATATAATACATGGTGATACTAAAGGAACTTATTAAAATAAATGGAAACTCAAGTGGAATTCACATATTTGAACAATTTACCTTGTTAATTTTGTTGTTAATAATCACAATCTAGCCTCCTACGTTGCTGCTAATCATAATTCACTCTTCTCAGTCGCTGCTAATCACGAAAATTCGCTCCTATCACAACAATGCACTGCTAACATTCAAGATTTCATGAGGTTGAATTTGCAGCTTGTGCAGGGAATTTCAATAGTATTTTAGGGATTCGAACTTTGATTTTGTGGGTTACACTTTAATGGGGAAAAAGATGACAAGGTGATCGATTGAAGCGAGGTTAGGGCACGATTAGGAAGAGAAAATGAGCAATAGATCTGCTGCGTAAAAAACTGACATAAGGGTTTGAAATTTAGTGAAAAACTACGAGGGAAACACTAATGCTTTGATGGCCTTAGAGGCACGCACAATTCATTAAATCAAGATATCGTTGATGAGGTTGTCCTTATATGATAAAGAATAGAGATTGAGGTAGCTATTGCAACGACAATATATTGTCGTTGCCATACATTAGTCTAACAGGACAAGGAATATAATTTGAGGTAGCTATTGCAATGACATATTCATTACCGTTGCCATAGATCAAACTAGCGCAACGATCTTACATTAGCCGTTGCCATAGCCCATCATATTAATCTATATTCTTACGAGTCATTGCACTAGACCCATCTATTGCAATGACATCTATTAGATCGTCGCATTAGCTATTTTAATGTTGTTGCCTATGTTATAAAATGTAGTAGTGTTAAAGGTAGATTTGAGTTTCTTAGACTCAAGCATGGTATGATGGCCAATAGTCTCAAAGAGGAGTATTAGACAATGAGACTTTTAGGATCCTATAATAAATGAAGTTCTAGAATGTGTGTGAGTTATTAGGAGAAGTTTAAATATGAAAGGTTGTGCCTCATCACATATATATTAATTATTAGGCATCCTTTACCCCTATATAAAGAACACATGTACTCATCAAATAGCATATCAAAATTTATATCCATTCCTTCTACTTCTACTATTTTATCTCGTATTTCCTCCATATTTTTCCCACTTTGCTCCAACTGTAAAAAAAAAAAAGTCGCATAAAATAGATACCCCACCAATACAACATGCAATCCACTTTTGGTCCCCTCTTTCCATTGTCCTCCCTCATTCAAAAAAGTGAACATAACCAAGACCAAGCAAAAGAGGGGTCAAAGGTTTGAAATTCTAACAAAAAAGAGTGCGGAAAGTTTACATATATTCTTAAAAAATGAGTAAATTGGAACATTCCATATGGTGACCCTTAATTATTTTAAATCTTATTTGGTAGGAAAAAAACTTCATTATATATGGTAACCTATAATTAGTACTCAGTTACGACACGTGACATTACTAACTAAACTAACGTTAGTTGACTTAATGTTTTTGATTTTAAAGTTTGAAAACCTTATTTACCTGACACCTTGACCTTTTGACTTCTCTATTTAAATGTTTTTCTTCTGAATAACAATCAAGTTCATCCCTCTTCAAATGCGATTCAGCCCTAAAACACTCTCTTCATCTGCAAATTTGGGGGATGGATTTCCCTGACAATTTCTTGTCAACAATAATCTAGTTCTTCAGAGAGCTTTCTAATTTTTTGAGTGTTCTTCAAATGAAAGAGTGCATTTGAGGAGCAAGGTTGAAATTGGAGGAATTTCAAAGTAGAGTTCTAAAAGTTTCGATTTTTTACATAAGTTGGGTTCGTAAAGCTTCAATTATTGTCCAGTCATGTCAATGTTAACTAATTTTTTCTGAATTTCGTAGGGTTTTTTGTTCTTCATTTTGTTGTTGTTGGTGTTGATACTATATTTATACTTTTATTTTCTTGCATGTATATATTCCTCTTGAAGAATGGGTGAAGCCGTGGTATTGAACTTCCAATATAGGGGTTTTAATTTGGATGTTGTTGTTAGTGATATTTATACTCTTAATTTAATTTACTTAGTTATAGAATACCAAGATAAGGCCCAAAAAAAAAAGATTCAGTCCCAAAAAACCCTTGGTTTAATTATGTGTATAAGATAAAACACATTGAACTACAAACAAACAGTGACTTAATGAAAATGTTTGCTAAGTACCCTATGTCCCTAGGTCTAAGTTTATCTACAGTTGGGTTGGGGAACTTCGTGAATTATTTGAACCTATGAAGGGTGTGAAAAGCTTAAGGTTTGGGAAGAAAGTTATTGAGAGTAAGGATGTTATGTCACAACCTATTGCTACCTCTTTGAAACCAAATGCCACCAACACACCTAGGAGGAGCCAAAGGCATAGAGAAGTTCAGATATATCATGTTGATGAATTTCTTGACATCATTACTTCATCTATCCCTTACTCACCTAATGACAATTCAGTTGACCATGTAATAGAGGAAACATGAATTGATATCATCACTGAAGGTGTTCCCACCAGTCCATTTAGAGGAAGGGGAAGAGGTAGGGGAAAGCTAGCCTTAGGGGTACAAGAAGGGGAAGAGGAAGCGAGAGGGCTCTTGTAACTAGGGTAGAAGATGCTCCTGTGAAACACATTCCATTGTTACATAGTCCTCGTACTAATGCTAGCCATAGAATAATAACTCCTACTATCAATAAAACTGTGAATGACATGAATCTAGTTCTCTTACAACCTAATATTACTTCTGGTAGAAACAAGGGTTCATCAAAGGCATCTAAAACTACCTCTGATAGAGTAAAAAAGATCCCTAAGACAAGTACAGCTAGAAAGGGGTTGAATGTGAGGCCTACTAGTGGGAACAATAGCAGTCATGGAACGGATCCTAGCATAGCTGCAATTAGTTTGCAGAAAGATTTAGACAGTCAAGGGTGGCATAACTTAGATGATGATTAATTATACTCACCTACTAGAAATAGGGCTGACATTGATGAGAGTTTGGACTCTAAGGATGGCCTATCTTATGATGCTGGTTCGGAAATCATTCATGATGAGTATAACCCACATGAGGGCCCTGATTTTGAACATAATAATGATGTGAATGAAGATGGGAACCATGAATCTAATTACTCGAGGAGGTTGTACCATAATGGTGAAGTATATGGCCGGTGATGATGAGTTTGGAAAGATAGTGCTTAGGCCTTGGATGTTGTTTCTAGACATGTATTATTTGAGAAGTGTGGTAAGAGATTATTGCATTCAATGTGGGTTCTCTGTGGTTGTTCACAAGGCTAGTAAGAGTAGATATATTGCACTATGTTCTGCTCAGAATTGTATGTGGAGATTATATGCTTCAAGGCTACCAGATGGCACCACTTCGGCCATAAAATTGATTCAAAACTCAGAACACACTTGTACAGGGTTAGAAATAAGAAACCCAATGGTAAGCTGCAAGTGGGCAAAAGAGAAGCTATTGTATGATATCATAGCAAACAATTATATTGGTGCAAGTTCTCTGAATGAGTTATTCTGGCAGAGGTATGGTATCCAAATGAAACAAAGAACTATTTACAAGATGAGGGTAGATGCATTGATAGAAATACATGGGGGTATGATGTTTCTTACAGTTTGTTGCCTAGGTATTGTGAAATAGTCAAAGGAACAAACCCTGAGTTCATTGCAATTTGTGCATGTACACACCTAGATCATCCAGAAAGTACATTATTTTTCTCTTCTATATATAATATTACCCTGAAAGGCCCTATGGAAGGGTTACTTGCTGGATGCAGAAGTCTGATTGGTGTGGATGGTGCACACCTTAAGGGTAACTATGGGGGCATTCTTTTGTCCACAGTTTCCCTTGATGGTAATAATGAGTTATTCCCCTATGCTTGGGCTATTGCACCTGGTGAGGATGGTGACAATTAGAAGTTCTTTGTCTGACATTTTAAAAATGCATTGAAGGATAGTGGGAGAGGTGACTATTGGTGTATTATATCTGATAGGCAAAAAGTACATATGTCTTATAATTTTGTCTTTACTTATTTTTATTATTAATTAAGTGACTAACATGGGATTTAATGCTTTTTTTATGCTTTTTTTTCTTCACAAGGGTACTGACATGGCATTGACTCAGCATTGGCCAAATGTTGGGAGAAGGTACTATTGTAAGCACTTAAGTAAAAATTGTAAGAGGGTTTTTGAAGGTCCTCTGCTATTTAGTTAATTTCGGAAGGCTTATAGAGCCACATATAAGTTTACTTTTAAGAAGGCAATTGAAGCTTTGGAGAAAGTAAATCCTAAGGCAAGAGTATGGCTTTCTAAGTTGGGAGATCAAAGTAGGTGGAAAAAGTGGTCGTTGAACCCTGATATTAAAAGTGATGTCAATAAGACAAACTTCGTGGAAAATTTTAATGCTACACTTGGCATCGATAGATGCATGCTTGTGTTGACGCTTCTAGAAGGTATGGTGCTTATTTTTGTTATTTTAAGTGACTTTTGAAACAGACTTGTTCTTTTTCTTATTTGCAGGTATAAGAAGAGTAACAATGGTGAGGTTATCATCCAGAAGGAAGACTTGAGAGGGTTAGGAAAACACTGACATTTGTCCCAATATAGTGAATAGAGTACAAACCCTATGCGAAGATTCAAGGACTTGCAAAGCTTATTTATCTGGTCATGGAGAGTTTGAAGTACATGATGGGAGGTTAATTCTGCTAGTGAGCTTGATTAACATAACTTGTGATTGTAATTTGTGGCAAATAAGTGGAATACCATGTAAACATGGTATGACGACCATTTTACATACCAAAGAGGATACTCACAAGTATGTAAGCAGTTGGTACAGTGTGGAGGTGTACAAGAGAGCCTACTCATACAATATAAAGTCCAGACCTAACCCTGAATAGTGGCGAGAGGCTGAGAATGTGCTGCCTGAGATTGCACCCCCAATGATGAAAATAGGGGCAGGAAGACCTTGTAGAAATAGGAGGAGGGAGGAGGATGAGCAACAAAAAGGGAAGAGGTCCAAGACCATTAGGTACGGAAACTATAAAGAGTTTGGCCATAATTCTCTAACTTGCAAGGGTGGTGCTACAACAAAATTGAAGAAGCAACAACCCAAGTGCAAGACCACATCTTCACATCCAGTTGTTGCACCATTACATCAGGTCCAACCAAGAAGAAGTGCAAGACTGACCATGTCACAACCTGTTTAGTTGAACTAGTTGGTGTAGTGCAAAGTTTGGATTTTTTTTCGTCAATATATGTTAAGATTCTAAACTTTTTTTCTGGGGGGGGGGGGGTAAATTCTGATTAGTCGCCATGTTTTGATGAAAAGGTTGTTAACCTTTTTTTTGGACAAGCTATTTTCAAGTCTGCACATTTTGTGACTTGTGGAAATTGTCTAGAAGACATACATATATAAAGACATGAATCATTTTTAGCCAAATTAAACTTCATTCATTGATTTGCAAAATTACAACTGGAAATACATACTACTACTGCTTACAATATATTACTTGAGCCTATGAACTATTTCAACATCACAAGAATAATGATAAATGTATACATAAACAATGCCACTTTAACAACCATCTCGATGAATTTGACAAAGTAACCTAATTTCTCTTTGACATCAGTTATCCCATCTACCATCTCCTTAACCCTATCAACCACAAGAACAACTTCCTGCTTTATATATGCATCTGCAACCCATCCAAATTTTCCATATGATTTGCACTTATAGTATAGCCTGTTAGGATTAACTGTTTATCCAGAAATCTTAATCTCAAAAATGCATTAGATTGGTAAAGACAACGTCTCATTTTAACCCACACAAAGGACCCTCATTAGCAGCACCCAAGCTTGAGAAAGAAGAAGCATTTCAAGACGAAGCCATTGAAGAGAAACATAATTGAAAGAAGAAAAAAAAATTGACTTTTAAGGTTGAATGAGGACCTGTTTATATGGGGAAGGGGCTAAGACATTTCGGAGGGAAAGCAAAAAAAAATTTTAGAGGGAAATAAGTTACTAGGCTAACCTAACGCATCATAAAACGAAAATTATGGAAAATTAACGTTTAGATAACGTTTTAGACTTAGTAATGTCACGTGATAAAAACGTAAAGTAGTTGATGGTCACGATATATAATGAATTTTATTTTGGCTACCAAATAGACTTCAAAATACTTAAGGATCACCATATAAATTTTCCCGAATAAATTTTACTTAGATAAGGGCCTGCTCTCTCCAGCTTATATAATTATTTTCAGTTCAGTCTAGTTCAATTTAGTTCAGTTCAGTTCAGTACAATTCAGTTCAGTTCAATTTAATTCAGTTCAATTTAGCTTAGTTCAATTCAACTCAGCTCAGCTCAGCTCTAGATAATACTTTTACTCTCACATATCACTATTCATTTTATTTCAGTTCCGTTCAATTCAATTCAATTCAGCTGTTTTATGCCGAAGAGAACATACCCTAAATATGGTTAACTGGTTAATCCCAAGATAGTTACAAACAAAAAAAGAAAAGAAAATAAACATAATGAACAAAAATATGTAGACCAAGGTCATATAGGAAAAACCCCAAAAAAAATATTCAAATCCCAAAAATATCTAAGTCTTCTTCCCTTTTATTCACATGTTACATTTTTTAGCTACCTTTTATGCCACCCATACAATAGCTTCCTCTTTCAAGTTTATCTTATATTCATTACTCCTTCCAATCCTCTCTCCTTTTCAACCGAGAAAAACACTATTTTTGTTAAGATTCTCCTTCATTTGGTTAGTGATAAGAAATAGCACCCCGTCAAAAAAAAAAAACAAATCACTCATCATATCCGTGATAACACCTGCAAATGGGAGAGAAAATTGTTAATCAAAAAGAAATATCACACTTAAAATAACAATTTCCTACCGAAGCACAAAATCAAGATACCGCAAATGTGTACGAGCCTCCTCTAGTTGATCCTTTAGTTCATCTATTTCTTGAGACATTTGGATGAGTGTTGGGCCTAGATATTTTCGTTTTTGGCGGTACTATGGGTTTATTTTGAAATTATATTTGCATGGCAGTTGGGCTAAGAAATGGTGTGACCAAGTCAAGCAGCGGGTTACATTGGCATCATGGCAGTTGAGAGATATAAGGAGGTACGTTAGGATTCGGCTGACGTGGCCCATATATGGAGGAACAACTCAAATTGCAGCTGAGAATATTCTTAGATATAAATATGTAACTAAATGTAAACCTAGCCTTCTTCTGGTTCTCTTTAAGCACACAACCACATTCTATATTCTCTCTACTGTTCTAGCTACCATTGTTACGAAGAAAAAGCTTCCCATTGTAATTCATCATTCTATTGACGCCGTCGGCATAATAGTGGATTGCTAATCAAGAGTATCACCCGCGGTTTTTCCCGTCAATTGGGTTTTCCGCGTCAACAATTCCTTTGTCTTTTTATTGTTTTATTTCCTTTACGTATTTCTTTCATTTAATCATATTGATTACTATCGTATAAAGATCTCGTTGTTGGTCCCCTTTTTCTTTTACGTACTTAGTACAAAATCGGCATAAACAATGAGTTGCTGCCTATACTTGACCATCTTCAAGAAAATCTCTTGCACCCTCTTGATATCCTCTTTACTCAGCATTTTTCTCTTCGTTACGAGATAATCTTCAAATGTTTGTGACAAACCTCTAGGAGCTTGAAAGTTCCAAAAAAGTTTGTGATATAAAGGATCCTCGTTATGGTAAAGATTGTTATAGTCAAAAATAATGCACCAAGTAAGTCCCTTAAAATTAAGGGTAATGTTATATAGTATTAAATACATGTCTTAAAATGGAAACAGTTTATGAATTCATGACAAAATTTGACATCATTTGAGGTAATAAATACTTGATTCAAATTTTTTCTATTTTAAGCTTCTTATACATAACCCTAAGAACTATCTATATATTTTCCTAAAATTAATGCCAAGTGTAATATATAACGTCTAAACATATAATACATTACAATGGTGTTGAGCTGGATCCGCTGACAATATTAACTACAATTGTATAAAACCCTTCTGATTTCTTAGAGTTTAATTCGCGGCTAGAACTCCCACTATGGCATTTCTCGATGAAGCCATAATTAAACACAAAGTTAAGAGAGAAAAAGATCGACGATGTTGAAAAGAGAGAAAGACTGACAAAGACAATGAATAGTAGTTAATAGGGGGATTGAGGGTTGTAATGTTGAGAAATTGACCCATTGAGTAAATTCCTTGCATACTTTATGAAACACAAGTGACCTTAATAATTTTTTTTGCGATTTTCCACATAGTACCCGTGTTTTACGAAATTTTATGTTATATCCTATGGTTTTGAAATTTCCACGTTGTACCCCTAGGATTTATTAAAGTTACACAAAATACCCTTATACACGATATAAAACAGTAGATTTTGGGACTTTCTTACCTTGTGGGCATAGAGTAGGATTTTGGAGCCTTGTTAGATTACTGAGGTTTGGAATATAATCTGATAAATTAAAGACTAAATGAGATTTAGAGTAGAAATTTTTATTAGTATGGGTATTTTGAGTGAAGTTCAGAGAGTTTAGGGGTACAATGTGTAGAGTTCAAAAAGGTCAGGTACAACGTAGAATTTTGAAAAACACAGGGGCACTACGTAGAGGGGAAATGACCCTTATATAAGACAAACTAAATCTTATTTTTTCATCAAACAATGTCGAAAACTATGATTTTGGTGCGATTAGGGATGGGCAAGGGTCGAGTCCAGACGGACCCTAGATCCGGACCTTAATTTTTTTTAGCAGACCCAGACATGGACCTTAAGGGTCTGAAAAAATTGGACCCTAACCCAGACCCTTAGAGTCTGGAGGGTCTAGAGGGTTTGGAGGGTCCAGGCCTAGATTCTTTATTTTGCCAAATTTTCAGCATTATTAATATCAATAATCATCTTCAATTCGCATGAAACAAACACAAAAAATCACATGAAACAAACACAAGAATTTGCATGAAACAAACAAAAACATACAAATTGAAAAAACCGTAACAAACATAAACTTATAAACAGGAAAAAAAAACTGAAACAAACACAATTCTCACAAACATATAAACTGAAAAAAATGAAACAAACACAAACATCCAAACTGAAAAAAACGAAACAAACACAACTTACATAAGAGTTCAGAATAGGTGTTTTGGTGTTTTAGTTTAGGATCAAAGGGTCAGATCTGCGTCCAAAATTTTAAGACCCGGACCCGGACCTTAAAAAAATCACTTGGACCCAGACCCTTAATGTCTAAAAAAGTTGGACCCAGACCCTTAGGGTCTAAAAAAGTTGGATCCAAACCTTTAAATTAGGACCGGGTCCAACAGGATTCGGGTAGGGTCCTGGACTCATGTCCATCCCTAGTTGCGATCACTAGTTCACAAGAAAAAGTTTTTTTTTTTTTTTGTTGTTGTACTCATCCCTTAATTTTTACGGGAAATTAAACAAATCTTTATATATAGGCATATATCCTTAAATTAAGCTAACAATCATGTTTTTATTCTTGTTAACTACCCCCTCTGAATTTTTGTTATTTTTACTTAGAGTCTTGATATTATTCATAATAAGAGAGTATCTTCTAAATTCTTCTCAATATATTAAAAAAAAATTATAGTCATACAAGGTCTTGTTTGATTCGTCTCAAAGAAAAATTTACAAATATTCAAAAGTTATAATTTTTATTCACATGTAATGAAAGATATTTAAGATCAAAGAAGTGCATTGTTAAGTGCGCACAGTTGAAGTACGAAAATCCAAAAAAAAAAAACAATATAGAGATAGTACAAATTTATATTCACATTCAAATTTATGTTCAATTTCCAAACTAAGCCTAAATCATCTATAAACTGATCATGATTGGTAGTATGTACAACAACATTACTTCTTTTTTGTTGTAATATTAACTAATACTCCTTTTGTTTTGTTTTAATTTATACGCTTTTTTTTTTGTTTCTCTATAATTTATACATTTTTGCTTTTTATTCTTGAGAAGATGTACCATCTATTTTCTCCTTTTTTTTCCACATGTCATCCACTTTTAATATACTTTTAGTTTCGCTCTCTACCATTTTAGTTTGTCTCTCATACTTTTGTACTTCCTCTTTGGTTCCCCCAAGAGTAAAGTGGGTAAACTAAAAACAAGAAACAGATCGAATATATACATTACAATTATTTCACCAAATACCGCTGACAAAAAAAACTATTCACCAAATACCCCCACTACTTTTCAAATTCACCAGATACCCCTCACCTTTAAAAAATTCACCACATGCCCTTAACGACGAACAATGGTTAACTCCGTTAGTCATTAACCCTAAAAACCCCTAATTAACCTTAAAAACCCCTAATTAAACCTAATTAACCCTAAGTAAACCCTAACTCTCTCTTTCCCTAACCCAACCCCAGCCCCTGTAACCCTATACCCACAGCCCCACCACCCAACCCCAGCACCACCAGCCCCACCACCTCCCCCTCCCCCCAGCAGCCACGCAGCCCCCTTTCCCCTCCCCGATAGTCCCGCAGACCCCCCTCCCCCAGGCAGACCCCATGCAGGTCCTCCCTCACTCTCTCCGGCGTAGTAGATCCAAAATAAGTCGTCGACGCCATTATTATCGAAAAAATCAAGCCATTTCGCGAGAGCGACTAAGTGAGGGGGGCTACTAATTTAATTTGTAAGCAAAGGACTAGCTGATGCAAGAGAGGAGGCACGGTTGTGGGAGATTCAACAGGGATGGACTAGTTGATGCGAGTAGGGGTGGTGGGAAGGGGGGGACGACAGAATGGGGGTGGTGAGAAGAGGATGATGAGTGCACCAAGGAGAGTGAGGGAGGGGGAGGCGCAGAGGGCTGCGTGGGGGAGGGGGTGCTCCTGGGGGATGCGTAGGGGAGGGGTGCTGGGGGGGGGAAGGCAGCATGGGGGATGGGGAAGCATGGGGAGGGGGACAACAAGGGGGGTTGGGGTTGGGTTAGGGTTAGGGTTACTTAGGTTTTTAGGGTTAACTATAGTTTTTTGGATTAATTGGTTTTTAGGGTTATTAAGAGTTTTTAGGGTTAATTAGTTAATTAGTTAACGTAGCACTAACGTCCGTTACCCAAAAGGGATTTTGGGTTACTTTTTTGAAGGTCAGAGGTATTTGGTGAATTTTGAAAAAAGTTGGGGTATTCGGTGAATAAATATTTTTGTCAGTTTTTGGGTAATCTATTGCATAAATTTCATTTCCCTGAGAAGTTTAGAAACTGGATTATGACCTGCGTCACTTCTCCATACTTCTCAATTAGCATCAATGGTGGTTTATGTGGCTTTTTCAAAGGCAGGAAAGGGCTCAGGCAAGGAGACCCTATCTCACCCCTGCTCTTTGTGCTTGTTATGGAATATTTCACAAGAATTTTGAAAAAAATGAGCACTAGGGAGGATTTTAATTTCCATTATAGATGCAAAGTTCTAAAGCTCAATCATCTCATCTTTGCTGATGATTTGATGCTCTTCTGTAAAGGGGATGTCATGTCTGTACAACTGATGGTAAGAGCTTTACAAGCTTTTTCTAATGCTTCTGGCCTTAGTGCAAATAAGGAGAAGTCTGCCATTTATTTTGGTAATGTGCAGGAGGAGGTTCAGCAAAGGATGATGCAAGTGACATGATTCAAAATGGGTTCATTCCAATTCAGATATCTGGGGGGTGCCCATCACCTCTAAAAGATTATCTATTGCATATTGTGATCTCCTTGTTGATAGAATTCTAAGGAGAATACTGTGCTCGACTTCTAGGAATCTGTCATATGCTGGTAGGAATGTGTTGGTTTAATCTGTTCTAATGAGCATCCACACATATTGGGCCCAAGTTTTCTTATTCCCAAAAAATATTCTCCACAAAATTACACAAATCTGTAGAGCTTATCTTTGGGATGGAAAATCTTATCTTTATAAACCTCCTACTGTATCTTGGGACTGGGTTTGCAAACCTAAGAAGCATAGTGGTCTAGGGATCAGAGATTGTAATATGTGGAATGTAGCTGCTTTGGGGAAGTACACATGGCAGATTGCAAAGAAGGAGGATATTCTATGGATTAAATGGGTGCACAGTGTGTATATTAAGGATACTAACTGGTGGGAGTACAAGGCCCCAAGTTCTGCTAGCTGGGCTTGGAAGATAATATGTCAAACAAAAGAGAAGTTCAAGGCTTCTTATACCAATAATAATTAGTTAGATGGAAGCAAAGGGTATTCTATCAAAGTAGGATATATTTGGCTGAGAGGGCAGATGGAGACTGTGAGATGGCATCACTGGTTTGGAACTCACTGAATATACCTAAGCATTCTTTCATCTCTTGGCTTACTATATTGGGTAAGCTTTATACAAGAGAAAGGATGGGTATGACAGGGCTATGTTATGATACAAGTTGTTTATTATGTACATCTGGTAATGACTCATGCTCACACCTGTTCTTTCAATGTGAGTTCAGTCATCAGGTATGTCAGGGGGTTATGGGATGGCTGCATATCCATAGTAGCTCACGAGAAAACTTATATGTGCATTGGAGGAAATGGGGTAGGAAGTTCAGGACTAAATATCAACAGCAGGTGGCATATGCAAACCTTGCAGCTGTGGTATATCACATTTGGAGAGCCAGGAATAATGCATTGTGGAATCAGATTGTGATGAGACCAGATTTGATTATCAAACAAATTTAGGTGGATGTTTGTATCAAGATGAAAGCTAAACTGAGCAACAGATGGAGTGAAAGAGATAAAAACTAGGCTGCTAGTCTGATGGTCTAAATATTCTAGTTGTATTTAGTTGCTTTTGTAGTCCTAGCTGTAATTGTAGTACTTGGTTGGTATTCCAGGTAGTGTTGGTTTGTAATTGATGGTGGTAGTTGCCTTCTATCTTGTTGATGAAGAGGGTAGTCTGATATAGGTTGTAATATGATGGTGCTTCATGTTATTTTGGTAATATAATCATTTACATTTTACCAAAAAAAAAATTATTTTTGTCAGGGGTATATGGTGAAATAACCGTATACTTTAATATACGTAAGCAATAAATACACGTTGATTGAATTCCAACTAATCAAGCATATTTCTTCCATACTTGTCAAATCTTTAAATGAAATCAACTAAATCATTAGGCGCGGGAAAAAATCAAACGCGGCAAAAGTGAATAGAGAATGTTCTTGGGCATGGTAAATTGGATGAAGGATTTTTCTATTTTTTTGGTATAAGGAGAAACTTTGACAAGTTGGGGAAGTAAAAAGAATCTTGTCCAGAGTGAGAATCCACCCAAGATCTCTTGGAACAAGGAGAGATGCTATAACCAGTTAGCTATCCTTCACTCTCGAAGGATTTGTTAGATTGGATGGATTAGAGACATATCCCTTATTATGATACCCTTGGATGCATTTCGCTTACATTTTTTTATTTGAGGTATGATGAAAGGGTCTCGTTTGAGGGGAATATAGGAAAATCCTGAAATGAGTCGCAAGAATTTTGATCCCTAGACCTCAGGAATATGAGATGGGAAGCGACGCCACTAGTCCACCACCTCAACCTCTAATCAACAAGGTAGTTTAATACTCCTGAAAATAGAGGTGTGTAGTTCATCTACATGAACCCTTCTTTAGGAGAAAGAAAGAGTTGGATTGAAGTTGGGAAAAATAAAACGCCACATGTCGCAATATTACTGGGCATACGTCAACATCAAATGGCTTAAAATGCTTCATCTCAACGGCTACAATTGTAGATAATTATTGATGATGTTTTACTGTTATATATCGAATAATGGTCATATTTTAGTAAAAAAAATTAATATTTTTCATTATCAATGGCTCTATTTTTTTCCCCTCTATCATAGAGCCTAATATTATGGTATTTTTGCACTTTTTGGTTTAAGTTTCATAATTAAAAAATTATTAATTTAGAGAAATTAGTCAACGATATTTTTTTTAATTAACCAAAAATGATAAATAAGGTGAAAATTGGAATGAATTATAGGAGAGAGAAAATATGTTGGGATATGGTAAATAATAGGAGAGAGAATATGATAATTCCAAAAATTGGTCTAACCATTGAGAATAAGAAAATAAAGGTTCTTAAGTTTGTTGGGTATAAGTAGAGATGACAGTAGGTAATGGACCATATTCAAATCCGTGGATGCAGATCCTTTTTTTACGGATCTGGGTCCTCAAATTTTGGACCATATGGATTTTGGTGAAATCTGGATCCTTCTTAATAAACGGATCTGGACCGAGTCCTAAATTATTACCCAAATCCAGATCCGTTTAAGGATTTTGTTAATATTATTATTTAATATTATATTATCATAATATTATAATATTAGTTATTACATGTAAAAATGGATTTTTGCTGTAATTTCGAATTATTGTTGTAATTAATGTGCGAATTTACTAAATAATTGAGTTCAAAAATTGGATTGATAATTATTAATTTATAAAAATAGTTGATTAATCTACATTTTGATAATTGACTAGTTGTAGATAGTTGCAATTGTTATTTTTCAGAAATTGAATGTAATTTTTGATTGATATTAGATGGCTTTATTGTTTAAAATCTTTAATTATTGTAAAAATTAGGTAATTTGAAGAAAATAGGCAAGGATCTGTTTTGAATCTGTTTAGGATCCGTATCCGTAGGATCCATACGGATTTGGATCTAGATCCTCATTCTTATTACCCAATGGATATGGGTAGGACCTGGATCTTTGTGTAAAAAACATATATCAATCCGGATCCTAGAGGACCCTGTCTAGATCCTACCCAGTACCATCTCTAGGTATAAGTGATGTGTAGGATAGGGAAAGTAATAAAATACTCGATGATCCTTAAAAGAATTCAACCATTGATTATGCTAATAGGGGTAAGGATTAGATCAAGTTATGAGGGATTTTATAGGACAAAGTTTGTTGTTAATGGAGAAAGTCAATGTTAGGTGTTTTTTTTATAAGGAAAGAAAAAACTACGCTAGTCCCTAATACATGACTAACCTAACACATATCAATGTAAGGCTATGATTGAAGCCTAATTTCTTAAAAAAGATATACCATTGTAAAAAATTGCTTTGTATATAGTTAAATTTTATGTTTATTTGTCTCTCTTTTATACACCTTGTGCCTTTTACTTTTTGTCAACATCCACATTATCGATTATTTGCCTCACAAGTCGCAACCTGCATGATTTTAAATCATTTCAATCAACTCTATTCGCCTTGTAACAATAGATCTAAATTATCTTCCTCATGAAGAAAACATCGATTTGGTCCTCCGGGAGCTCCATCTTCCTTCCTTATCAGAAGGCCAGAGAAACTCTTTACTAGCTCCTTTCACTCCGGATGAGATAAAGGAGGCTTTCTTTGATTTAGCAAATGACAAATCTCCGGGTATAGACGAGTTCCCGGCTGAATTTTTCAAGCGCTACTAGGCGTTGCTTGGCGAGTCAGTAATAAATACAATCCAATATTTCTTCTACTCAAGTTTCATGTTTAAGGAATGGAATCTTACTCTTTTGATTCTGATTCGCAAGTGCTCTCCTCCGGAAGAGGTAAATCACTTGCGTCCTATCAGTTTATGCAATGCTGTTTACAAGTGTGTTTCAAAATGTATGGTCAATAGAATGAAACCCCTACTCCCTGAGATTATTGAAGACTACCAAAATGCTTTTGTTCCGAGAAGGCATATGAATGATAATATCCTGATCTCTCATGAGATGATGCATGTCATTACAAACAACGATCAAGGAATCATAATCTAGCGGCTATTAAGATTGATATGAACAAGGCCTATGATCGTGTCAGTTGGCTTTTTATTCTGAAAATACTGAAGGCATATGCATTGCCTGTTTATTTGTTAGGTTTAATCAATCAGTGCTTATCAAACAGTTTCTTACAGAGTTCTCATCAATGGAAGGGTCACCAATGCTTTTGTTCCCACTTTTGGCCTCCGCTAGGGAGACCCATTGTCCCCTTACCTATTTCTCTTATGCATAGATACTTTTCTAGAATGACAATGCTTGCAGCAAATATTAGACTTTTCCAAGGAATTCAAACATGAAAGCAAGCCCCTACTCTCACTCACTTATTCTTTGCTAATGATGCCCTCTTCTTCTTTAAAGCTTTTGAGGTTAACTGCACTGCAACGACTTCACTTGTGAACCGTCTCTGTAACTTTTTGGTCAGCTCCTCAACTTACAAAAGTCTTTTGTCACATTTAGTCCGAACATCTCATCCGAGCAGCAACAACACTATAAGACTTTGCTTCGTATGACATATCACGACAACATAGGGAATTACCTTGGAATTCCGATTGATATACAAGAGACTAGGATGAATTACCCCATTATTGGATACGGTCTCACAAAGAATTGCTCAATGACTATAGCGTAATTTGTCTCAATCAGTGAAACTTATCATAATCAATTCGATTTTGTTTGCTTCCATTATTCATTACTTGTCGATGTTCCGTATTCCACCTTCCGTCACGCATAAATTGGAAGGTATGATTAGCAGGTTTTTCTGGGGAAATTCGACCACCAAAGGAATATATTGGCAAGATAAAGGAATTTTGCAACTTCCAAAGGCTCGGGGAAGTCTGGGAATCCACAAAATTGATTTGTTTAACACAGCTCTGTTAATGAAACAAGTCAGACGAATGCAAGAAAATCCACAGTTACTAATTTCAAAGGTTTTTAAGGATACAAAGCATCAAAAAATCCGACTACATGTTCGACGTCACTGTTTATGCCAAATTTTGATCAGGCAGAACTTAGCGGAGGATCTACAACTAATGTAAATGCAGCTAGAAATAATAAGAGAAACTAGCTACGAAATTAAAGAAGATGCAAAGGAGAGACAAAGGCACCAAGAAATGGTGACGCGGAAAACCCCAAGAAAAGGGTAAAAACCGCGGGTGGAATTGAGTCCACCAATCCACTATATGAGAAGATTACAACTTACAGCTTACAGCTAGCAGCTAGCAGCTTGCACTAGGTACACTTATGAATATTGTAAATGTAGAAGAGAAAGTAAGAGCAATGTCAAGACTTGTTTTTTACAGAATGTTTTCCCTTCTATTTATACTAATACATTTTTATAACGTTATTCCTCCATTTGAACGTTGCATAACAAACTTTCCTAAGAAGGTGCCATAACTCTTAGAATCAAGGGAGATCTTCTCTTCTGCTGGCTAACCACTTCTTCCTATTTCTTTGGCCTAACGTCATTACTTGACTTGGTCTTGGTTAGCATCCAATGTTCTTCCAACCGGGTTATTTTGCACTCTTCATCTCTGCTTGCTGTAGCTGCTACCTGATGCTCTCTAGCTGTGACAAACGCGTTACCTGCAAGTTTCAGCTTAGGAAAATTTTAGGACATAACAATTGCCCCTAACTTGTGATGCCAACCTAGGCGCAACTGAGTTAAAATCGCAAGTTACCAGTCAAAACAAAACAATTGTTAGCAAAAAGATTTATCTCAGGA
Source organism: Beta vulgaris subsp. vulgaris (assembly GCF_026745355.1). Lineage (NCBI taxonomy): Eukaryota > Viridiplantae > Streptophyta > Magnoliopsida > Caryophyllales > Amaranthaceae > Beta > Beta vulgaris. Next base: position 22,364,868 of record NC_079209.1, read on the forward strand.
TTAAGATAAGCTTATACTCTCTTAGAAGATTTTTTATCTTTTTCTCTGAGGAATTAAAACGTTTGAAGATAAAAAAAAAATTTACTTAAAAGATAAACTTCTTTAACCGCTAAAAAAGATAATTTTCTTGGGAAAAGATAAACTTATCAGGTAATTGATTACTTATCAGCAGCTAAAAGATAAATTTTACGCAACACTTAATATCTATCCGTTGGCCTAGGCTACAGTTAAACTACTAGTATTTAAGGATCTTTTAACCCTTCCTGAGACTTCACTTTACTCTTTTGCGAACTTTTCTTCTTCTCAGGTAAACTTCTTTTCCTCTTACTTTCTTACTTTTTCCTTTCTTCTCTCTGATGGGCAAGGCAATTGACGATGTGCCTTCGTCAGTCACTGCGCAAGAAATAGATGAGCTTAAGAAACTGGGGAATTTCCCTGAAGGCGCTCAAATTATCATTCCTTCTGAGACATGCAGACCTGAATTTTGCCCAGAAGATTATGTTTGTTTCTACGAACATCCCTTTCTATTGGGCTACAATTACGAATTTACACCTCTCACCAGATCCTTTATGGAAGTCCTCCACCTTTCACCAGGCCAGCTGATGCCAGCCTTGTGGAAAACCTGCTTGGTACTAAAAACCCTAACCGATACCTGGCATCATCCTTTTTCCCTGAATGAACTCCTGACAGCCTACAGCATCAGAAAGTCAGCTAAGGGTTTCATTACCTTTAGGGCTAAGGCTCCTTACCCTCCACTGATAGATGGCACCATTTACTCTGACTCTGTCTGGAAAACCAGATACTTTTTCGTAGTAAAAGACTCTCTAGGTGAAGCTGGGAGTTTTCTGGTTGGGGGATGGTCTAATAAAGGTACTTATTCATCTAATTTTGTCTGTTATTCCTAAAAATGAATTAACTAGGTTCTTACCTTGTTTTTCCCGCAGGTCTTGGTCCTATAATCTCCCAGATACCTGAACAAGCAGATAAATTAGCAGGCCTATTTGACTTACCTATTGAGGAACGCACCTACATTGCCCCAGCTGAAATTACTCCACTAGACTCAAAGATTCCCTCTCGCACGAACTCAATGTCTTCAGGTATAGACTGATCCTGATCGTCTTATTATTATTCTGAGATTTAATTTAGACTTTTCGATTAAACTAACTATCTGTTGCATGCAGCCCAAGCTAAGTCTAGCACTCTTTCTGATGAGGATGCCATGGACAGACTGAAAAATAGAAAACGACCAGCAGCTCCCTCTGCCCACTCTCAGGTTGAGAAACCCCCCCGCAAGCATTTACGCTCAGCCTCAGTTCATACTGTCATAGACATCACGTCTAAACTTCCTAAGGAAGAGGAGTTCCTGGTGAGCTTACCTACTGACTTCCTAGCTGAGGAAGGTTTGGAAGGTGGTATTTGGCCTTCTGCTGAAAAACTGATGTTCCCAGCCGCGCAGAGGAGGCTCAAAGGGCAAGACCCAGAAGTAACTCTAAATCACGCTGTCCAACTATCCCTACAGGTTAGGCATACTAAAATATTATCTTATGCATTAAACATTGGTACATCTTTTATTCTTATGCCCTTTCTTTCTTATGCCAGCTTACCCAAAATTGCCTAGCTGCTCGAGACAGCCTACGAATTGTGGCCTCCCTTCAGGATAAGGTGGCCCGGCTGCAAAAGGACAACCTTAGCCACCAAACCAAGCTGGAGAAGGAGAAGCCGGCTAGGCTAGACGCTGAGAGCAAACTGGCTGCTGAATTAGAGCTGATGAAGAAAGAGAGATTGGAGAAGGATGAGAAATTGGCTGCAGCTGCGCAGGAGATCGATCGCCTGACAGCCACTGCTAAGGATGCTGAAGAGAGGGCTCTAGACATTCAAGCTGAAGCCAAAATCATAGAGACAGCTAAACTAGCTTACCTGACCCGCTTCAAAAATCTGGACGACAAAGGCGTTAATGCCTACATTGACAGGTATCTTAAGCGGGACTCCATGGCTTCTCTAGAAGCCTTGGCTATGGGCAGGAAGGCAAACGATTCTGAAAAATCCATAGCTGAATCCCCAACTACAATCGGCCAGCCAGAAGATGTTGTCCCTGGCGACAAGGAAAAAGCTGTTGGTGATGATGCTAGCGTAGTTTCTTAATTACCTTAGCTTTTTATCAGCTTTCTCTCTAGAACAATTTAATTTTAATTAGCTTTAGTACTTTTACCATTGCCCATGGGGGCAATGTGTTTTTGTAAGAACATATTTCCTTTTTGCTATTTAATTGTTTGGACTTATGCTTTTGCCTTTTGATCTTAGCTGTTGATACTTTGATAAATACTTATGTTGCATGCATGCTTTTGTTCTTAGATATTTAGACAACATATTTACCTAGTGTAAGCGTTGTCCATCTTTGGTTGGGCCCGTTTTCCTTGGTGCTACGACCATTTAGCTAAGTTCTGGTGCGTTAACCCTTAGCTGCTCAAACTGGTGCTACGACCTTGTAGCTGGACCTTGTACTTCCAGCTACCCACCTGGGTGCTGCGACCCCTTGCGTTTGCCTGCGCATGAATCGGACTTAGATGGCCTGCTGTTACAAGCAATAATGATAAAGTACTTAAGTCATAAACAAAATTAATTCGTTGTTTACCTGGTGGACCAATGCTTTATGCAAAACAGTGGTTGCCTTACTTGAAGATTCTGGCGTCTATAGCCCGGTAGTAACCTGGCTGATGCCCCAGGTTAGAAATGATACAGCTTGAGGTGAGAAGCGTTCCAGCTTCCGGGTACCGCTTTTCCATCCTTAGTGACTAGGCGATAAGCTCCTTTTCCAACTACTTGATCAATTAGATAAGGGCCTTCCCAGCTTATCCCTAACTTACCTGCGTTGATCTCTTGGGTATTTTGGAAAACTTTCCTGAGAACCCAATCTCCTACCTTGAATACCTTGGCTTTGACATTCTTATTGAAGCTACGAGCCACTATTTGTTGTTACGCAGCCATCCGTATTAATGCATTATCTCTTAACTCCTTGATGGAGTCCAGGTCATAGCTAAGCTCTTTGTCGTTGGCTTCAGGGGTCATCAATCCATATCTAGCTGTAGGGACAGCTACTTCTGCAGGTAACACCGCCTCGCACCCGTACACAAGTGAGAAGGGAGTTCTTCCTGTAGCGCCTCTTGGTGTTGTTTTGTTTGCCCACAACACCTTAGGCCGTTCTTCTGCCCATTTTCCTTTCTTGGCTTTCAGGCGCCTTTTAATGCCATTGATGATTACTTTGTTACTAGACTCAGCTTGTCCGTTAGCCTGCGGGTATCTATGTGTAGAGGTTATCAGACTAATGTTCCATTCATGACAGAATTGCCTTGTCTTGTCACTTATGAACTGTGATCCGTTATCACAAATAATTTCGCTAGGTACCCCGAACCTGCAGATGATGTTAGTATGCAAAAAGGATATCACTTCTTTGTCTCTCACCTGGTGGAATGCCCCAGCTTCGATCCACTTAGAGAAGTAATCTGTGAGTGCCAGCATGAAAACTTTCTACCCTGGGGCTACGGGTAGTTTCCCCACAATATCCATGCCCCACCTCATGAAAGGCCAGGGTGTCAAGGTGGGATGCAATACCTCAGCTGGCTGGTGAGACATACCTGCATGCTTCTGGCAACTTTCGCATTTTTGCACATACCTCTTTGCATCAGCACGCATGGTCGGCCAATAATATCCATATGTTAGGATCTTGTTTGATAGGCTTCTTCCAGTTGCATGGGACCCGCATTCGCCTTCATGGAACTCCTTGAGTGTGGGCTCCCACTGGTCTTTCTCCAAGCATCTTTGCAATAGGTCATAGCTGGCGCAAGCTCTTTTGAATAGAGTGCCTGAAATAACATGATATCTAGTGGCTTTCATTCGCAGCTTCCTAGCTTCCAGCTTATCTTCTGGCAGGATGCCCCTCTCTAGAAAGTCGATGATTGGTTGGGTCCAGCTAGCGTTTCCTGCCTGGCTGCTATCTGGCTGCACCATGTTCACCTCTTTGCTGATAGCTGGCTCAGCTAGATGGGCTATAGGTATTGACTTGAAATCGCATTTTCTAAGTGTTGATCCGAGGTTAGCTAGAGCGTCGGCCTTGGTATTCTGGTCCCTTGGGATCTGCTTTATGCTGAACTCTTCGAATAGCTTGGTTTTGTATTTAACTAGCTCCAGGTAAGAGGCCATTTTTGAATCTTTAGTTGTGTATTCTCCTTTTACCTGGCTTACTATTAGCAACGAATCACTAAAGACATGCAAACTGTTAGCTTTTAAATCATGCGCCAGTATCATACCTGCAATTAAGGCTTCATATTCAGCCTCATTGTTGGTAGCTTTAAAATCGCAGCAGATAGCACGTACTATCATGTCCCCTTGTGGCGACTTTAGCACTATACCTAGACCAGCTCCTCTGAAGTTTGAAGATCCGTTCACATACAGCTGCCAGGAGCCTGATTTACCTCACGAG